>NC_056734.1:505999528-506299528 GCF_019279795.1 Protopterus annectens | reverse complement strand
GGTATATGCCCTGTTCCCCACTGTATTGTGATTCTGGAGTTAGTATATATAGTAAAAGGGGTGTGTGGTGGGCATTACAACTCCATGTCCCAGGAAACCCATACTATCTATCTCAATATACTAGAGTCCCTCACTGTTCAACCCAATACAATATTCATGAGGATCTCAACTACCCCTCTACAAATTGGGAATCCTGCACCACTTCTAATGCACAAACAAGCAGTTCCTAAACTTTGTTAATGCCAATATCCTGGAACAGTTGATCCATTCTCCTACCAGCGGTACAAACATCCTTGACCTTGTACCATCAAACATGGGGGGGGGGGGTTGATGTTCCTCACCGAATGTAACATCTTCACTCATTAGATCTCACTGTAAGGCAGTATTAGAAAAAATAAAAATTAAATCCAGGGATCCAGCAAAGTCAAAAACCTTTAGGAACTATTCCAAGGCTAACCTCTCTCCACTAAGCATCACCTTGGCTAAATTCCAAGCACCCCCAAACACAGTAACCACCATAGCATACACTGAGCTATTTACAAAATCTATGAGCAGCTATACTTAGTGTTGTATAGAGCAAGCTGTGTCCATTCGTATTAAGAATAAGACAAACTCAAAAGACAAGCTACACTGGTGGAATCACGATATCAATCAGTTATTCAAGAAAAGAAAAAAATCTTGACCAAGCATAGGAGGAACAAAGCTGTATATACAAAAAGCTCCCTGAACAATTTAAACAAGGAGCTGAGAGGGTTAATTAATGCTTCAAAGGCTACATTTGAATTAAAAATAGTTTCTTAGGCAAACAACAACCACAAAGCTTTCTGCAGCTATGTCAGTAACCTCAGACGAAGTACACAACAATGCGCAGAACTTATTGTAAATATCATCACCCACACTGAACTGGAGGCCATTGCTTACCCTATGGCTGACAGGTTCATCTCAAATTTCTAGCCCGACTCTCTCCCGGCAGTCCAGAGGAAATACCACATAACACAATACCCCCAACTATTACTAGGGAAAATGTTATCAATGAACTTCCTAAGGCAAACATTTCATCGATGGGCCCTGATAACATCCCAAGATGCTTAATAAATATCATGAAACATGACCTATCCGGTGCACTTGAATCACTTTTTCACTGGAAGCTTCAGTCAGGTTTTGTGCCCAAGGAATGGAGGATGACAACAGTTATTTTTCTGCACAAAGGAGGCCTGACCACTGATCCAGGTAACTGCAGACTGTGAAGACTGGTCGAGATGGGTGAAGGTTGCCAGCCTAGCCAAATAGAATTTGATACATAATTCTGGCATGTAAAATACAGGCTTGTATCTTATATGTAAAGAAATACTGTTCCAACAATGTAGCAACATTGCCATCTGCTGTAAGGAAAACTAAGCCAAGCATTTCAAATATTCTTTGAAATTAAAATTATGTTTTGTATGTTCTTTGATCTCCAGAGCTCGGAGTCATTATGCCTGGACTAGAACATTCTTTCTGTTGTTTTAAGGTTAAAGTTAATGACCAGAATTTACATGTGGAATGTTCTTTATTGCTCTAAGTGTAAAATAATGTAAATGATGTTAACTCCAGGAAGGGTGAAAAAGATGATGTAATGTTTATCAGAACTGGAGTTTCAATTTAAACAGTGAGAACAAGAGATTGTTGAGCATTTTTTTTGTCTTGATATATCCAACCTAAGCACTGCCTGTTGTCTTAAGTAAGTTATCTTAGAAGTATATTTTCTTGAAGAAATAGCTAGGACTATAAAGATTAGACTAAATGTTTTTCTTTTATGTCAGAACTGTACTACGGAATTATTTTAAGTTTCTGTGTGATCTCTGAACTCTTGAATGGCACTGTGGTGTAGTAGTATTGTCTTGTGCTTTTAGTATTTATTATTAAATATTTTAAAAACCTTTTACATGTGGCTGGTTTGTTTAGAGTTAAGTTAAGCTCTAGAGTACATTGCATATTTATAGAGTTTATTGTACAAGGCCACTTTAATAAGCCTTGACTTATTAGTCACACTTACCAATTGGATAATAATATTGCACAGTAATAATTGGACACCTTTTTAAGGGCCTTTTAGTAGCTGATAAATATTAGCTGGCGATGACAGTAATTACTACCATATAGTCTGGGTAAAGGGGCACAGCTGGAGAATCTGTGTCAGCCTTTCCCAGGAGTGTCTGTGAAGTTGTATAAATACTTATCTCGTGTGTGTGTGTGTGTGTGTGTGTGTGTGTGTGTGTGTGTGTGTGTGTGTGTGTGTGTGTGTGTGTTAGCTACTTGGGCAGGGACATGAAGCACTGTTTGGGCAGAGAGGGTACTGGAGATTTTAGCTTGCCAGATAGGCTGAGATCTGGAACCTATAGCTGTGCCAGTGGGGAATTTTATTGGGGACCTGGGGAGCAAGGGAGTAACCAGCCCCAGGCTGACTGTGATCTCTGTGTGCACTTAAGTGAAATTGTACTTTACTGTGTGTATTTGTTATCCTTTCCTCTTATATGAGGTGCCCTCTCTGGTGTTAGTGGTGAGGATTGAGGCTCCTTGATTGCTGCACCATGGCACGGGCATCACACAGACCCATAAGTCTTACCAGCCTCAGATATAAGGCCGTGGAAATACTCAACATAGATATTATAAATGAGGATACAGGTAACTTGGAAACACTGGACCCATCACACTTCATCTTTTTTTAAAAGGAGGTCATGTATATTAAATCTGGTGGACTTTTTTGAGAGGGTCATCAAAGCACTGGATAAAGGTACGACTGTGCACACAGCTTACCTCTACCTGGTCAAGGCTTTTGATTCAATACCCCACTCAGGCATTATAGACAAACTCACTCATTTTGGTATAAACCCTTTTTGCTAACTGACTCACTGATAGGACCCAAGAGGTCAAAATAGGTGAGGTCACCTCCAACAAGAGGTCAGTCACTAGCAGAGTCCCCAGGCTTGGTACTAGGCCTGTTCATTTTTGGCATCTATTTCTCTGAAATGGGAGCAAATGATGAAGGTTTATGGCTGACTGTTTGCAGATGATTGTAAGCTGGGGTTTATCATTGACTCCCCTGCAGACACTAGCATTCTTCAAGAAGGTCTATCTGTGACTCAGAAATGGTGCCAAAGCCATGATCTTAAAATGCATAATTGCATAGTTTGGGAAGTTAACCATATCAGCTAATTACCATGTCGATAACACATCCCTAAGAGTCAACCCTGTGGTCAGGATCTGGATATGCACATAGACAGTCACCTTACTGTGACACTGCCAGCCCAGCTATCTGGAATTTTGTAATTAATCATATGCTTGTCTTAGAAATGTGAGAGAACTATATATTATGTGTATATTAAACTACTGGTACAGAAGTGTGTGTTAACAGACAGTACTGAGCTTCAAGAATGTAACCACAGCATACCCTGCTGTAACATAGAAGATTAACTTACAAAACTTCAGGAAAATAAGTTGAAATTAAGGGCTTTATGATGTGCTATAAAAGTTAGTTTCAATGAAGCAAGCAGACACAATGTCTAGTGCTAGAAGTGTTTCTATTGTCTGAAAAGAAAAGTAATTACTAGATTTAAAATGTAAAGTGTTTGATTGTTTTATGACTTCCTATCAGCTACACAGTTCTGACCAAACATCTGAGCTATATTTATTTTTAACACAAAGATGTTAAAATTCTTAGTTTCTATTTTAGTGTGGGAACTGAAGTCAGGTGACAAAAAATGATGTCATCCAGGCTAACTCAACAGTAATGTTTTATATTAATTTAAGAACTCTCTCTGAGAGACTGAGCATTTTGCATTTGACCTGGAAACATCCATCATCATCATATCTGCACTTGCTTGTAAGAAAGATTTGGGGCATAGTATCCCTTTTAGATATAGATAGGAATATAGCAAAGATTAGTTTAGATGTTTTCTGTATTTATTTGAGACTGTCCTGCAATGTTGTTTTAAAATATTTCCTGTGATTTTGAACTCTGAAATAACTGTTTTTTTCTGAGTATTGTCTTCTTCTTTTATTATTTATTATTTAATATATTTAAACCTATTTTTGTGGCTGATATTTGTGAGATATATGTAAGCTCTTAGAGTACTTGCATATGTATTTGGTGACACTGTATAGGCCACTCCTAAATAGCCTTGCAAGTCTTGATCAAAACTACCATTTGGATTAATAGTAATGTTATACAGTAGGCTTGGACACCATTTGTAAGGGACTTATAGTAGCTGATAAGTAAGAGATGCTGGTGGCAGCTGGTACTACCTTATAGTCTGGGCAGGAGGGGGCATAGCTAGTAAACCTGTGCCAGCCTTTCCCAGGTGTGTGTGTATGTTTGTGTATCAATCAAATCTCAAAGTATGTGTGTGTCAGCTACTTGGACAGGGGCACAAAGCACTGGTTGGACAAAGAGAGTGCTGGAGGTCTTAGCTTAGCCATTCGGCTGAGAACTTAACCCTGTAGCTATGACAGTGGGGAGTCTTATTGGGGATCTGGAGAAAGAGGGCGAAACCAACCCCAGACTGGCTGTGATCTCTGTGTGCTCTTAAGGGAAATTGCACTTTACCGTGTGTGTACTTGTAATCGTCCCATTGTGTACATCCCTCACTGTTGCCAGTGGTGAGGATTGAGACTCCTTGATTACTGGGCCAGTGCAGGGGCATTATACTTACCTTCAAGCATCATGTGGTTACAGTGGTGAAGACATATTTTTATGTTGCGCAATTTATAACTAAGAGCATAGCATGTAGGTCCAAAGAGTTCATTATGCCACTGTACTCCACCCTTATCAGACTAATCATAAATTACAATCCTCCCTCTTGTATGTACCTGACCAGGCAAATGCAGCAACTGGAGCTACCTCAGAGGTTGCTTACAAAAAGGAATACAAGGCATAACAAGCATTGCTTATGCATAGCACCTTAAAGTTCTTTCCCTCTATTCAGACTCCTATAGGTTGCTGAGTCATGATCTATGCCTGGCTCACAAGGGATCTGCAAATCCCACACTTTTGAATCTCCTACATATTTGTAAGTCAAGCAGTATCAGAAATACAAGGTCTAGGAACCTGAATTTTGCCTGTGACCAAAACACAACATGCTGGAGAGACAGATGTGTCCCAGAGTCTGCCCCTTCACAGACACTCCTGGAAAAGGCTGACACAGATCCTCCAGCTGTGCCCCTGCTATGGAACAGGCTTCCCATCCATGTGAAGTTGAGTTAATCTGTTACCCAGCTTTAGGGTAACCTAGACCAGTGGATGGGGAATAGGAAATTTACACAGGGCCCTGCACCCATGTTCCTTATGGACAGAGGTAGCTTATAAATGCCTGGAGCTCAATGTCCTATTGGGTTACAGGGCATCATTATTCTTTCGGGAAAACTTGGCTTGCCTTAGAAAGGCCTTCTGGTTCATTAGCCTAGTAAGAGTTTATGAACCTATATTCTGCTGGGAATCCTGTCCACTAAACCTTTTCATATGTCCTCATCCTGCATCATTTGTTTTCCTACATCATTATTAGGTCCAAGCACACATAATCTTCTGTGAACTGTACACTGGAAGAACAATGCATTTAAACATATAAAGCACCTTTTTATATGGTTATACTATGCCAACTCCCAGGATGCCTTGCATATTCCATTGCAGATTTTACCATGAACAGTGCTTCCATTGTGTGACTTTTGTCATATAGAGTTTGTCATACTGAATAAAGTCAGAGCTGGCCTGTATATATGTGTGCTTATCTAATAGTTTACAACAACAATAATAATAATAATATAATATGGTAGCAAAATAATCTCATTTCTAATATGCTGAATATGTGTCTGTTTGTGACAAAGCCTTCCACATACAGTGCATTTCTTGCAAGGACTTTTCACATCAGTGAATTGCTGTTCATTCACCCATAGTGTAAGCTTTCTGTATACATGAGAATAACGTCTATAAACTTTAAAAGATGAGTATTTCTTTCTAAAATGTTTGCTTAAAGTAAATTACTAATATAGGCATGTAACAGATAATACACAAACTAATATTCTATATGTTTATGATTATCCTTTTTTTGATAAGTATAACTTTGATAGCACTGATTGAGTAATCATTAAATTATTTAAAGGCACTGATGAGAGATAAACATGCAGTTTATAATGGAATAATGTACCAACCAAATGTAAGAAAGGCTGCTGTGATTTTATAACAATCTGACCTTCTGCTATGAGTATTACTTCTATAAGGAGCTAGTTGGGACAAGATGGAAAGACAGTAGTTTTGTTTCTCACATTACTCTCATAGCTTAGAGTGTCCTGCAGTTTAGGTGAAATTCACCTTCGTATTAAGCTTTATTAAAGTGCTTATAATTGTAAAAATCAGCATAAACTACAACATAAGACTGATCTGTTTTTGAAATAAAGTCTGGGATAATTAAGTAGGGCCATATGTCACTGCAAAAAGATTGGTCTTTACATACCTACATACAAGCCGAAAAGGGGTACTTTCTTATCAACAGGAGGAGAAGGACTTCATAGCTGAAAGAATGAAACCCAAGGTTTTCAGGTGCACTCTAGGAGGCTATAATAATCCAAGGAAGAGGACCGCAAAAAATGAATACAAGTTTATGGAATCCGGAGCTCTTTCACATAAAGGGGTCCCATGCCATATAGGACAAAGAACACTGTATCAACAATTTTAAAGATAATGTATATGTGAATAAGCAGCAAGTGCAGATTCTGCAGGACCAGTGTGATTTGTTGGTGTTTTCAACTATAGTAAGAATCTGCACTGTAAAATTCTGCACCAGCTTTAAGGGGTCAACTTTCTCCACATGGAAGCCTTAGGAAGTGTTGAAATTAAGGCACTTATAGATCAATTTAAGACGCATTCTAGATCTTTGCCAAGTAAACTAATAACAGACATATCATACAGAGGGAAGAAGGGATAGAATTCTTGTATCATTTGTACACCAGTGACACTGTGTGTCACTACTGAATGAGTTCTCCTCACAAAATATATATTGAGAATAGCCATGGACACAGAATTCATCCCTTTGGGATGAAACTAAATGAAGTAGTAATGCCAGAAATTACCCATTGGGAGTGTTCAGAAAGGTAGGAGGTAAATCAGTCTTAAACACTGCCTTAGGGGCCACAGGTATTTTATAGGGAGTTATGAAGAATTATGTGTTCCATGGCATCAAATTTAGAACATAATAAGTAAGATGATCTGTCACTATTACTACATCATTTCTATCCCATGTTAGGGGCCTTCTTTTTTCTATGTCTAGTGACAAATCCAGACATGAATGGATCAGGAACTTCATACTCTTGCACAATTTAACTCAGAAGTGATGAGAACATGAGTAATATGCAGCACCCACAGTCTCACTCTTCTCAGAGGTTAGTCACCACAGCAAGACACTAGTGATTTTTCTGGTAAAGTTTATAGATGTAAAACACATTTGTACTGGTCTGATGTCACTTAGGTTAAAGTTTAAATTTTTTCTGAGAGAGATGAAAAACAGCATTTTTAAAATTGGATTTCTCCTCCAAAAAGTGGAGTAAAAAATGTTCCCTAATGGTTAGAACCGCTGTTTAGTAGTTTTTGCACCACATGCCATTATAAACTTAAAAACATAAAACACTTGAAAGATCACTTTATGTCAAGCATCATTTTACCTGTGTGAATTTCTCTTGCCTTCATTTGTTCTTAGTGTAATTTCTTTTAATTGACTTGAAAAAAACTCGAAATTGGACTGTATGAATATAAACAAATAGCATCTTTAACTCTGTATATGATATGTCTTTACCTTAACTGCATAACTCTGCTATAAATGGACTACATTGTGACATCAGTTTTAATTTCTGTTTTCTTCCCTTGGACCTGGGTCTTGGCTGAAAAGATCTTTGGATCAGCCACTCAGCTGGTTAATAAACTGTAGATAAATAAATAAATAAATAGCTAACTTACACACATCACCTCTCTTACACTTGTAGAACTTTCAGGCTGAAACAACAAATGAAATCATGATTGCAATGCAAATAATACCAAGAAGGTTACAGAGATAAATGGAAACTAGTACTACTGAGGGAAGTAATAGCTATCTATGTGCATTCAGTTCAGAGTGGCCACAGCAGCCAAAGATGTGTAATTCACATCGCTGAAACCACAGTACTGTGTAAATAAAATACTGTCATGCCAGCACTGCAGTTCCAATCATTGTTAAGTTTGCTACAGTCTGGAAATGCTGCAATTACATGATGTTGCAGTCCTAGGCACTTAACCCTGCTGTTGTGCAATCTTGATGTTACTATATTTGGAGATGGGAGTGTTGGGTGTATGGGAGTGTTACCCTGTGAAAATGCTGATTCACTGTTGTTACAGTGAATTCAGTGGTGCAGAAGTTTGATAATTTAATTTTATCACAATGAGTGCAGACAAAACTTTTGTGATGTGCCATCTCAGAAGATCAACATGGGTGTTGTTTCTAACAGCTACACAGCAGAGATGATATTTAATACTACAGATGTACACTTCTGTGGATTTCTGCAAAAGAAATATGAAACAAAACATGACAAAATGGACATTTTAATGGCTGCTATCAGAATTGTACAGCACTGCTGTTGACCTTTACAAAAATATCATTGAAATAGTTTAATTTTAGATGAGAGTAACTTCAATGAAAGAAATCTTTAACAGAAAATAAACTACACACCTATATTTTCTGATAACTATGCCTGGTGTGTGGTAAACTGACATTATACAGTCGAGGAAATAAATGAAAAGTTTAGCAATCACATCGCTGGGAGGTCACTGTCCCATGGATAGCAGCTAACAGTAAATGGGTTTGAGTACTTTCTGTACCCATGTAGGTTAACATCAGCATCACACATAATGGAAGATGTGAATTGATGTGAATGGTTCATCTGCTATGAACCCTATTGGAAACTGCTCATGGGTATTATTTAACTATTCCAAAATGTTTTATAATGTAACTATTGCATGTAAGCAGGAAGGAAGTCACATTTATCTATCTATCAATTTATATCTGAAATATAATGAGGGCTGTGGACAAAATAAAATGTAAACATATGATGTTTCGAATTTATGCAAAATAGCAGTGCTTTGAAAATGGATTAATGCTATAATAATTAATCCAGTAACAAAATGTAAATAAAAATAAAAAAAAAAAACTTTAAAATAGGAAACTTTTTTGCAAAGTTTGAAAAGGTGTGTGTATGATGTGGAACATTCATCTGTGAACATAAATGTATTTATTTATTTATTTTTATTTTACATTTGTTGACCAGGATAGTCCGACTGGATAAATGTCCATTTTCAGCAGAGGCCTGGGGAGAAAAGCTCCACATACCAAAAAAGAGACAGTACATACATCACTGAGTGATAAACTCAGGCAGACATGTTTAGAAAAATATAGACAAAGATTACATGCAGATATCAATAGACACAATATGCAGACTTACATCTGATTGGTAAAGACATATCAGAAAATGTGAACATAGAATACAATCAGATCTCATAATTTGCAATGCTTAGGTATTCAAATGTTATGAGGCATAGATACTTGGCTAAACAGCAGGTTGGGTAGCAAGGCATGTATTAGTGAAGTTGTTAGTCAGGTTTAGAACAAGAGCACAGCCAATGAGATGTGAGGTATTTTTTGAGTTCTCTTTTAAATAGGGGTAGTGAGGTTTCCTTGGTAATGGTAGTAGGGAGTAGATTCCAGATTTTACCAGATGAGTTGGCAAATATAGCATCACCTGCAGAGTTGTTGGATTTCTGGGTCAGTATCATTAGTTTATCAGCTGAGCGTAATGGCCTGGGGGGCACTATGAGGGGTGAGAATATTTTTGAGGTCAGGGGTGTTATCAGGTTGATGGAGTATTTTATGCACTACTATAAGCTGGTTGAACTGTAGAAGGGTAGGATACTCTAGCCATCCCAATGCTTTGAGGTTCTGGCAATGGTGGGTCCTAAAAGCCATGCCTGTATCAAATCTGGCTATATGATTATAAAATCCTGATAATTTGTTAA
This sequence comes from Protopterus annectens, assembly GCF_019279795.1. Lineage (NCBI taxonomy): Eukaryota > Metazoa > Chordata > Ceratodontiformes > Protopteridae > Protopterus > Protopterus annectens. Next base: position 506,289,465 of record NC_056734.1, on the reverse strand, counting down.
GGTCAGTTTTGGATAGGTTGGTGAGTACAGGGGAGGCTTACATATGGGTAGAGAGGAGGTGTGATCTTGCAATAGCTACCCTCGCTAGGGGGGTGAGGAAAGGTTTGGCTCTATACAGGGAGCCAAGTTTTTTTGTTGACGGACTTAATAGTGTGATTGACATGTTTATCAAATTTAAGGTTGTTGTCTATTATTACGCCTAGAAGCTTTGTATGGTCATCAGGGGAGATAACGGTGTCATTGCTAGATTTGATGTTGAAGGAAGGAGGAGAAATTCAATGGTTAGGAGAGAAAAGTAGTAGCTTGGTTTTGTTAGGATTTAGAAGCAGGCGGCAATTAGCTAGCCATGTTTCTACTGTGCTGAAAGTGGTCTGGGAGAGGGTTAGAAGTTGTGTAGGAGAGGAGGCAGAGCATATTAGCATTGAGTCATCTGCATATTGGATGCAGGTGGCTCCTGGGATGGTGGTGTGCAGATCATTGATAAAGATAGAGAAAAGAAGGGGACCTAGTATGAACCCTTGCGGGACACCTAGGGTTAGAGGAAGTTGGGATGACAGCTTGCCATAACACAGCCTGCTGTTTACCATTTAAGTAGGAGTGAAACCATTGTATTGTGTGTTGGTCTAAACCGATGGTTTGTAGGGTATTGAGCAGTAGCTGATGGCTGACCATATCGAAAGCTTTTGAGAGATCTAGGAAGAGTGCTGAAGATGGTTTGTTGTTGTTACACTGAAGATTGATGACATTAGAGAAAGACAGAAGAGTTGTGGTGGTACTGTAGAATGGCCTAAAGCTATGTCGAGAGTCGGTGAGCTTTCCGATTTGAATAAGAAAGTGCATGATTTGTTTGTGTGTGCATCTTTCCATGATTTTAGCTAGTGGTGAAAGAATGGCTATAGGTCTAAAGTTAGATAATTCTGTGGAGCTTCCTCCTTTATGGAGAGGTATAACATGTGATATTTTCCATATTGCTGGGATAGATCCTTCTGAGATGGATCTGTTGATCAGAATAGAAATGGGAAGTGCTATGGCATCAGCTGCTTTTTGAAGATATTCAGCTGGGAGGTGGTCGGTAGCTAGTGTAGTAGGTTTTAGCTTTTTGAGTAAAGTCCGGATCAGGTTGGTAGGTACGGTTTGGTACGGTTTGAAAGGTAAAGGTGGGTTGGATGCTGTGTGGATCAGGGCTAGATGTGCCAGAGCTGGTGTTTGTGTCCGATGGAGTGAGATGGGTAGCTAGAGAGTGGATAGCTTCAATAAAGAAGGAGTTGAAGTAGTAACAAGTCAGATTAAAAGCTGTCCCTATATGTATAACTATGTTTACTTTTTTATCTCAGAATTACTAGCTTGACAAGAGAAATTAATTTAATTTTGAAATAAATACATGTTGAGCCATTATGTGATTGTCAGACTACTAACCACTGGGCTATTTCAGAAGCATTCTTTTGGAAAAAGACCTGTGATTAAGGGGAGTAGATAAATTATGTGATCACTGCTTATGCTGTACGGCTAAGAGATATCAACATGTTTTTTAGTAGAAAAGAGGAGAGGAGAAATGTAGACCATACAAGGCATTTAGGGATGAGATTACACTGTAAAATAATGATAACGCAAGGAGAGGACATAGCTAGCAAATCAAGGAAGCACAATGTATTCATAATATAACAAAATACTTTTTCACAGAGGGGTAATTGACATGTTTAATGGATTGCCAGAATAGATATTAAAAACTAAGACAGTAGGTAGAGTTCTTGAATGGATGGGATGAAAAAAGAAAGTGTCATTGCCACAGTGTAACTGTATCACTCAGAGATATTAGATTGATTCACAATATCCTGTTACTGTCTATTTTCTATACTATAATGAATAAACAGATGAAATTTGGTCAGCAGAAACTGGTGGAAGGGTAATTCTCCTAAAGTACAGTACCTATATGGTTCCTATTAGAACTCCGAACGCTTGAAATGTTGAATGTCATATGGTCAACACCGTATGATCGACATTTCAAGAGTTCGAAGGTTAAACGTAATGGTGCCGTTTGGTGTAGAAGTGCGATCTTGGAGTTGGTATATTTAAGTAGGGGTGTGTGGGGGGTGCAGGTGTGCTTGTCCCCCTGCCTGCATGGTTAAGATAAGTTTTTTTTGTTTTATTATATATTCGAACTTTTAAACTTTGATCATATGTTGTCGAACATATGGGATTCGAAGTTTAGAAAGTTTGACTATATGATATAGACCCTAACTATAGGGGTGTTTAGATAGGGGAAGCACATTTTGAAATCCTTAATTTGTGAATTGGCTGCCATTTTCACCATTGACAACAATCCTTCCTTTGACATACACATCAACGACACTATTAAATCTGTCAACAAAAAACTTGGCTCTCTGTACAGAATAAAACCCTTCCTATCACCTACACCTAGAACTACTATTGCACATACTCATCTATTCTCTACACTCCTCTATGCCTCTACCATTTTCACCAATCTATCTAAGAACAACCTCAGTAAGTTGGAAAGCTACTACAATAATATAGTCAGATTTGCTACTGGCAACCCATTTAGAACTCACCACTGCTATAATTTAAAGCAGCTCGAATGGTTGGAACTACAGAATCTGATCAAGTACCCCCAACTAATCATTGCCCATAAAACTCTTTACCAACCTTCCAATACTCCTACTCTATCCACCATCATCACCCCCTATAATAATCTAAAGTCCTTACGTTCATCTCAGAAACTTCTAGTTAACACATCTAAATCTGACAACAGGTCTGGGGATTCTCTCTTCTCTAATACGGTGGGAACATTATGGAATCTCCTACCCTGTGACCTTTCCTCACTTTCCTCTTTATTACTCTTCAAAAACAGACTGAAACTTTTCCTCAAAACACACTGGTCATGCCCCTGTACTAAACCTGCCTAACTATCTACTCTACCCGAATATGCTCTGCCTTGCCTTTTCCTTTTATTAATTTTCTGTCATCCTTTTTAACAATATATGACTTCTGCGCTCTGTATCTCATTATTTCCTTCCCTCTCTCACTTATTTGTAATGCAAAAAAAGTAACTCATTATTACTACTGATCATTACGCTGCCTCTTACATTGTGTGCTGTACTGGATATGGCATCAGCCTGTATACTTCCTTTTTCCTTTGCCATTAAGTTATGTACATTGCTTGCACACTGAGCTAGCCTGTATGCCTCCTTTTTGCATTAAGGAATGTTGTTGTTGTGTCTTTCGGCTTTTCCTGGTTAGGGGTCACCACAGCAGAACTCCAGTCCGCTAATGATTGGTAGTTGATTTTTACGTGCCGAGTTACCAGCCCTGATGCACAACCTTCAAAGAAGGTACGCCTATTCACGCATGTCTCCACGCAGAAGACGCTCTAGCTGAGAATCGAACCGGACAGCGTATTACTGTGAGGCGACAATGCTACCGCAGCACAATGTACCTACATGATATTCTGAAACTGCAGTTTACATTGTATTGATGTCTGTCCTCTTCAAATGATTTCTTATTAAGCTGATTTGTCAGTGTATATATTACTGTAATTTCTTTTTTTTTTCTTCTTATATTTGTTTGCAATTTTTATATTATCTGTATGTCTTGGAGCTTATCTCCCCGGGCCTCTACTGAAAATGGACATATATCCAGTTAGACTAGCCCGGTCAACAAATGTAAAATAAAAATAAATAAAAAATAAAATTTTGAACAGTAATATATTATTCATAACCGCATTTCACATTTTGCTCTATTATTATGCTTTTATTATCTGGAATAGCTTTCTTCTGTAACAAGGTTGCATGCCTTCCCCTATATCTTACTGTGAATAAGCATATCTCATACTGGATAGATACATTTTCATATTTAGTTGTTCAATAGCTGGTTATGGTGGGGACAGGAAGAGAGTGGGTAGTGTCCTGGCATGGGATACAATAACAATTAAGACAGTTTTACCAAAAAAATGCTGATGTGTAGGTTCAACACCTCCCCCACATAAGATATCTGCATGACTCTTTCCTGTTCATAAAACGTAAGTTGTCTGCATAAGAGAGCTATCAATAAGAGTCTTATTTACAAATAATCTGTCAAATGATTAAGTGATAAAGATTTGTGTACCTGGGCATATGTAATAAGCATACACAGTCCTAAGAATTCTTTCAAGTACTGTCATTGGGCACTGCAGTTTCTGCTACTGATGTATATTCATCATACCTTTCAACCTCTTAGAGCAAGAAATCTTGGCAAAGCCACAAATAATTGGGAGGGTGCAAAGAACCAGAAATAGGGATACTTTTTAAATATTGCTCTTACAAACTTCAAAAGTTGATAGAATAACAGGTTTTGCATTAGCACAAATTTTCTGATGTCTGAAAATCAAATGTCTGCCACTATTTTCTGACTTCAGTTTTACCAGTGATTTGCCAGAAAACTATAATTTTATGAGAAACAGGCCAAAAATATCAGTCAAAAATCTGGACATTCTGAGAAAATCTGGACAGTTAAGAAGCATGGCAGTCACAGTTAACTTCCAACATACAATTTATATCTCCTTCTCTGTTTCTCAGTGCAGACATATAGGCACATTATTCACCTAAATTACCTGCATATTGATTGTTTTAGTTGGAATGTACCTCTTGTCAGTTGTACTATCTTCATTTCTGACCTGTTTCTTTACAGTTCACTGCCAATGGTTTCCTCAAATGTCGTATCATCCGCATAGATCTCACCAAGCTGAAGCTATAGCATCAGGAAGCTGTCTCCTACTCTAATGCCGATGTTTAATGTGGAGGGTAAACTGGAATAGATTATATCAGAAGTAAAAAATACATATATTACCAATTCTACATCCCAAAGTCTGTGTAAAAATATCTCTGCTTCCCTCTCTCACCTGACATTCATTAGCATATTTATTTTGAAGGGTATTTAAAAAAGGCAATGTATGAAAAATGCAATCATGAATAGGATTGAATCCAAAATTGTGAAAGTGAAGGCACATTGCGGTTAACAATGCATATGTGTGTATGACAGTTACCATGTTCCCAACACTAACTTCTTAGTCCAGCGTTACTATCCCAACACCAGTGACAACATGATGGCTCATAAAGCTACTGCAACTTTAGGCAGAACACACAACAGTGTGATTAGTGGTAACTGCATTTTCATCTCTGTAGCCTTTTTGTGAACAGTAGCACTATATTTTCCATCAATCTTTGTTTCATTTTCATATTTTATTGTGTTACTGTTATGGTATCTGTGATGAGAATGGGGTACTGGTATGAGTGAAGTGGTGCTGGGGTAACTCATTCCACACTGTGATAAGTAGATGGCCAGTGAAATCTGTTTTATGAATTAGAATATGCAGAGACGTGCAGTGTAGAATGTACAGATAAACAATGGTCAAAATCATTGCAAATTCTGTGCTGTACTCTTACATGTGTTCAGACCATATTATTTTTTTAAAGTGGAAAATGGTAATGATTTTCAAAGAGCAACATTGGTTTCAGTGAATACTGTAGCCGATGCCGTAATATTTTTGTTTTTGTTGACTGGATGATTCACCAACCTAAACTTCACAGGGCATTCTTTCCTGTAAATTATCTTTTCTTCTTTCTACATTTTAGACCTTAAGTTGTAGATTTATTGCACTATACAGTTAGGTTCAAAGATTTATACATAAGTACTAAGCCATCTGCCCTTGTGGGCCATTTTAAACCAATTTCCCTTTTTGTACTTGAAGTAACCTATTCTATTTGGTTATAGATTGGCCTTACCCATCCCATATTTGACAATTATATAGTACCCCTAATGGGAATAACTGGGCTCATACCATAGATAATTTGAGGGGACCCATGCATGGGAAAAAGCATTTAGGAGCAGGCCATCCTAGGGTAAATATTCTGTTTCCCATCCATAGATCTAAGTAGTGCTTGAAAATGCTCAGGGATGAACTTTGTTTTGAGGATGGGGAGTCTGTTCCACAGCAGTAGTATCCTCTGCAAAATATGCCTGGTCATCCATACCATTCTTTTGGTATTGCATAAGAGGTTTAGATCCCTAAATTGAGTATTTCTGATGCCTTTTGACTTGCTGATGTGCAGTAAATCCATCAGTAATGGGTCAGAGGATTCCTTGTTTGGCAAACACAGGTCAGGTCTTAGCTCTCTGTTGGATACCGAGTATAGTGAAAGGATTTTGAGTTGGTCCATGTAGGACATGTTGCTTAGATCTTGTGTCCTTTTAGTAAGGTATCTCTGTGTGCATTCCAGTTGTTGTTTGTGTCTGGAAAGATACATGCCAAAGGGATATTGTATTTAATGACTGGCCTATTGAGGGCTGAGTAAAGGGCGAGAATGACATCCATAGTTCTAACACAATCCTTTTGTTTATAAGCTATCCAACATAGAAAGACTTTCTTACAGCAATAGACACATGTTGGTCAAAAGTTAGGCCACTGTCCACATTGGGTCTACTCTTAGAGGAGTATTGTCAGTGTGGTAGTTACCTCACGTTGATGACTTCTCAAAGAATACGATAATGCACTTTTTAGAATTTAGTTTCAGACCATGATTTTGACATGAGTTATTTAGTTGAGACAAACCTTCCTGCAGGATGGCTAAATCACTTGGAGATTTATTGACTGCTCCTAGCTTGCAGTCATCTGCAAACTTGGTCAGCCAGAGCCCCTTTGCATTGGCTTTTACTTCAGAAAAGTAGATGGCAAACAGGAGAGATCTTGCATTTTCCAGAGAGGTGACTAGTCAAAAGTTTTAAGTTTCTGATGTAGAATGTTTAGTTTTTGTTTGGGAAATGCTGGAGTTATAACTACATGTGGGTCAGGTTTAATTGTCTTCAATGACCAGTAAGAAATGATTGGGTAGTAGTCACTAAGGTTATTGGAAAGGATGTTAATAGCTGTGCAAAGGCTGGTCTTGTTTGTAATCATAATGTCTAATGTAGCGTAGTTTCCTGCTTTAGTATTGCACATGGTAGGTTGTGTAACTAGCTGGTATACACAATGGAAAGAAACCTTAATATGAGGCATGCCACGGTGGTCCTCTAGAATACTGGGGTGCACAGTATCACAACAGTGTTGAGGTAAAGTTGGAATTTGACATTTTCAAATTAATTAAAGAAAAAATAGGTAACTTCCCATTAGTTACTTACAGCAGAGGTAGAAACCTTAAAAACATTTTGGAAAGTGGTACAAAATTGTTGAAATGTAAAGGGTTTTCCAGTATGAACAAATGTTGTATTTGTAAATACTGCAGATACATTAATAATAACCCCTATATTCATGTGGAGGGATACAACAGAAGTATAGCTTGTCCAGGAAGGATAAACTGTAACACCAAAAAGGTGGTTTATTTGGCTTCATGTATATCCTGTCCAGCATTTTTTGTAGGTAAGACAACTAGAAAACTTTGAAAGAATATATGAACATTTGCATGATATTTGGGAGTGTAATACCAAAAATACCCAGTGTAGGCACACAAAGAGATGTAATGATTTTAATAAATATATTTTTTGGTGATTGACAGGGTAATACACAGTGACCAAGGGAGAGATCTTAATAACAAACTTGAAATAAAGGAGTTAAATTGGAAATTAGGTTAAATGCAGGTGTAGATCCAGGTTTAAAAGATTTTATGTCTTTAGTTTGTGTCTTAAAGGACAGGATGGCAACACTATGCCATGAGTTTAGGCTATAATTATGATTTTTAAGTGTTTTACAAACTGAATTGACCTTTATACATTATCATGTATTTTCTACATAGATTGTATATTATTATTATTAGAGTTTTGTATTTATTTCTCTAGGATGTTCATTGAAGTATTTTTTGTATATTGTCTAGCAATTTATTATTTGATTATTTAGTTTTAATAATTAATTACTTCTAATTACTTGTGATTTATTCATGAGATCTGATTTTGTAATATGTTCATGAGATCTGATTGGTAGCCTTGAATGATATAATGACTGTCATGGTTTTACCAGTTTTTACTCTCTGATGAAGTCTTGTCTAAGACAAAAGTGCTTAGTGGTGAATTTATTATATTATTTTTATAGCTGCTTGATTGCCATTATGTGTACATTTTGGTTTTGTCTTTTAGTTTTCATTCATGCTCTTGTTCTGGTTATTATTTTTTTTGTGGTAGTCATTCACGTTACAGTATGTGCAGCTGTTACTATGGCTGGAGTTTCTGAAGGGTTACCGGGTGATCTCACTTTGTTGATTCAGCAGTTATCTAGATATGTACTGACCTCACATTTCTTTTTGTTCCCAGACATTCCAAGAAGGAGGTTGCACATTAGTGGAACTTCCATTGATGAGTTCTACCCAGGGATCCATTAGTTTATGCATCATGGTCCACTCAATTGATCTGGAGTGGCAGGACACTGTATAATAACAAACTTGAAATAAAGGAGGTAAATTGGTGAGTTAGGTTAAATGCAGGTGTAGAATCATGTTTAAAGGATTGTATATCTTGAGTTTGTGTCTTAAAGGATGGAGCAACATTATGACATGTTTAAGTCCATCATTATGATTTTTAAGTATTTTCACACAAATTAATTGACATTTACATATTATCATGTGTTTTACACATAGATTGTATATCATTATTAATTTTAGAGATTTGCATTTATTTCACTAGGATGTTCATTGATGTATTTTATATATACTGTTTAGCAATTTATTATTATTTGATTATTTTGCTTTATGGCTTAATTACTTGTAATTTGTTCATGTGATCTGATTAGTAGCCTTTAACTGTTTACTGACTTTCATGGTTTTACCAGTTTTTACACTCTGATGAAGTCTTGTCTAAGACAGCTGTTCGATTGCTGTTATGTGGGCATGCTGGTTTTGTCATTTATGTTTATTCAAAACAACAATAACTAATAAACAGCACATAAAACAGTATAGAGCTTAATACCAGTTCCCAAAACAATAAAAAATAACCATTGATTAATAAAGAAAGTCTTCTATTCAGTCTTATTCCAAATTATCTAATGCACCATATGTAAATAACCCTTTTATACTAATGATCTACAGCTATCCACTTCAAGCCTTCAGATGTCTTGAGACATCCGAGCCAAGCATTTAAACTCAAAGTTAGCCTCTTGGACCATAATGTCCACTGTTTTAGTACTTTCATTTCTTCCTTGTAGACTTGAGGATAATTCTGTTTCCTTCAGCCCTTCTGCCAAGGCTATCATCATTTATTACTTGTAGCAACCTGTGTTTCCATTTTCTAGTCCTACATTTATGGACAATAAAAAGATGCAACAGTCCCTTATAAGTTCATAGGTGTTTAATAGGCTAATGACCACAAGGGCCTTCTTAAGCCTAGCCATACATCCCAAATCTCTGACAAGTTCTGATACCCTTGATAAGTGTAAGCATTGGCCTGGGAGATGAACAATTTACAGGTTACCTGTTTGCATTAGAGACATAGGTGTCAAACCAGGGATACATTTCCATTTTCCCATCCAGTTGTCCAAGTTGCACTTGAATTTGTTTAGGGAGGAACTCTGCTTTACATGGATGGGGAGCCTGTTCCATATACGGGGTAGTCTCTGGGATACATACCTATCTCTCTGGCAGGTCCTATTTACGTCACAGGCAAGGTTTAAGTCTTTAGAACAGGTAATTCTGGTACTGTTTGTTTTGTGGATATGCAGGAGGTCAGTCAGAGTGGGGTCTGACAGTGCTTTGCATGCCAGGCATAAATCTCCCCTCAAAAGCCTGTAGGAGACAGAATACTGGGATAGGGCCTTGAGGCAGTCTACACAGGACATATTACTTATGCCCTGTATTTAGTGAGGAACCTGTGTGGATGTTCCAGTTGTTGGATATGTCTAGTTAGGTACATATCAAAGTGGGCATTGCACTCAATGATAGGTCTGATGAATGCCGAATACAGTGGAACAAAGAATTTCTTGGACTTAGATCCCATACCTTTGTTTATAGGTTTTGCAACATAGAATGATTTCCTCACCACTGTAGACCCATGATCATCAAAGGCTAGATTATTATCTGTGTGTGTCCCTAAGTCCCTGACTACTGGGTCAGCTCTAAGGGGTGTATTGTAAATGTGATGGCTACCAGGGATAGATGACTTCCCAAAGGATACTATTATGCATTTCTTGGCAATTAGTTTTAATCCATGGCTCTGACACCAGTTGTTTGTCTGTATCAGCCCCTTATGGAAACATTTAAGTGTAAGATTTAATGACAGCTCCTAATTTGCAATCATCTGCAAATTTAGTCAGCCTGAGACCACTAACATTGGCCTTGATTTTTGAGAAGTAAATGCCAAAAAAGAGCGGTCCAAGGTATTATCCCTGAGAAACTCCACTTGTGACTGGCCTCTTTGTAGAGGTGGTCTCCCCAATTCTAACTTTCTGGTTCCTATCTGTGAGCCAGTTGGCTAGCCACTAGGTGACATAAGGGTTTGTACCTAACCTCTTGAGTAGCAGAAGAAGTCCACCAGGTTCAGTAGCCATAATCTTCCCTTGACGAAACCAAACTGGGTTGGCTCCAGTGTCTGGAGGTTTACTATATCTCTACTGATCATCTCCATGATAATTCTTTCCATGGCTTTACATATGAGACTAGTGAGACTTATGGGTCTGTAGTTTCCAGAGTCTGTAGATGGCCCACCTTTGTGCAGAGGGATGACTGTTGCCTTTCTCCATTCATTAAAGCATGAAGCCTGTTGGGAAGCTACAGTTGAATAGTAATTCCAGAGGCCCTGATAGGTCACCAAGAACATTGCATCAATGGGCCCAGACAATATCCCAGGATGCCTTCTAAATATAGCATGAAAAATGGTTCCCTATTAGAAGACCGAAGACGCATTCTTTCGAAACGGCAAAATATTGAAGCGGCTTTTAAACAAATTCTTTCCCTGGGAAAGAATTTGCTTGGCCGCTTTGTTACTTTGCCATTTTTGGCACTGTAGTGCAGTCTCGGAATTGATATATTGTCAGGGCCCATTGATGCAATGTTCTTGGTCTTAGAGAGAGCATTAAGGAACTGTTCTTTACTGTTAGTAGGGGGAGTTAAATTTGATATTTCCTGAGGGAAGGTTGAAGGGGAGAATGGAGTAAAGTTGGAGCTGAATTTATCAGCCAGTATGTTTGCTATATATTCTGGTTCAGTATAGGTGGCTCCATTTACAATGAGCTCTGGACACAATTGTGTATTGCCTTTGAGGTTGTGGACATATCTAAAGAATGCTTTGTGGTTGTCCTTGGTCTGGGAGGCCAAATTTACCTCAAATTTGGCTTTGGTAGACTTTATTTGTCCTTTGAGTAGTTTGTTTAGTTTGATGAGAGTGCTTTTATCCTGCTGGGTGCTGCACCTCTTAATTTTTGCCATGATTTTCTTCCTCCTGTTATACATCTGATTGATTTTGTGATTCCACCAGGGTGGCCTGTTTTTTGAGTTAGTTCTGCACTTCTTCCTGGTGGGTACAGCTGCTTCTGTGCAGCTATTAACACACTTGTAGATGGTTTCTGTGAACAATTCTGCATAGGCAGCAGTGTTCTTAGAGTTTATGGGTGCTTGAAGTTTTGCCAGGTTCTCACTTAATAGCAGGAGGTCAGCCTTAGAATAGTTTCTGAATATTCCCGGTTTAGCTGGGGGTCCGGGTTTTATTTTTACTTCAAAGGAGACCATTTTGTGGTCTGACCTTACCAGGGAAGGTATTACAGTAGGAGGTGTGCAGCAGTCTCCCATATTAGTGAGGACCAGATCAAGTATGATTGCACCCCTGGTTGGTGTATTGACTATTTGGTCCAGGGAGGTTGTGTTTACAAAATCCGGGAATCTCTGTGCATGTACATTTGATGTCATATAGGATTCCCAGTTAATTTTGGGGTAATTAAAGGGGTCTACTTTTATTTGCCAAAGTTACTTTTCTTTGACAAACAAAAGTATGACCTCAGTTAAGTGAAAGTGCACTTAAACAAAAGTGCACTTTCATGAATTATGGTTCACCAAACTGAGAATAAAAAGAAAAACAGCACACAGCAGCATTAAAGCATGCTACAGTGGGGATAAGGGAATATATCTGTTTCCCCACTGTAGAGCGATCTCAGAGTTAATATATATATATATATAAAGTAGCATGTGTGTGTGGGGGGGGGGCACAGGGGGGGGGGCTTGCCCCTCTGCTAAACTGCCTTTATAGTGTGCTGTTTTTCTTTTTATTCCTGGTTCGGTGAACTGGAATTCGCGAAAGTGCACTTTCGTTTAAGGGCGCTTTCACTTACCTGAGGTCATACTTTTATTTGTCGAAGAAATGTAACTTCAACAAATAAAAGTAGACCCAATTAAAGTCACCTATGAATATGGTATTGGGTTGGATGGCTTGTGTTTCTAATAAGTTTAAATATATGGTATGGGCTTCCTGGGTCATAGAGGGTACTTATAGCTTGCAAGGAAGTGGTATTGGATTTTAGCTATGCTGATTTGAACATGGAACAACTCAAGGGCATTGTCCTGTTTGACAAGCCTTGAAGAATATTCATTTTTAATGTAAATAGAGATGCCTCCACCTTTAGTCCCTGCCTGTGAAGTAGGTGGTCTAACTGTGTGGAAAGCATTATAACCTTGCACTGTTAGTGCACTCTCGTCGGCTTTAACCCACATCTCAGTGACTGCAGAGATATAGGTTCATAGGTAGTTTCATAGGTAGGTACTAGGCTATTGGCCCTAGGGCCTATACAAGCCTAGCCAAAAAGGTATCCTGGCTTTTGCCACCCAAGAAAATTATTTTCCTGTGCCTCTGTCAAGCAGAACCACAGAAGTGATCCCCGGGGTGAATTTCCTATTACCAATTCAATCATCAAGATTTGTCTTGAAGAGTGCTTATGAAGAGCTCTGTTTGACATAGATAGGTAGTCTGTTGCAGAGTATGGGAAGTCTCTGGGACAGGAATCTATCCCTCCAGCATGTTCTGTTTATTGTGGTGACAAGGTTTTGGTCCCTAGAGCATGTAGCATGGAGGAATTTCTTTAAGTGGAGCATGTTCAACAGCTCTGGGTTTGACATAGCTTTGTATGTTAGGCAGAGATCGCCTCTGATTAGGTGATATACGACGGAGTAAAGCTGGAGTTTTTTGAGTCGGTCTGCATAAGACATCTGTTTGAGGCCAGTAATCCTCTTTGTGAGGTATTTTTGTGGCCTTTCCAGTTGTTTTAGATGTCTTGTGAGGTACATACCAAAAGGGGCGTTGTACTCTATAATGGGTCTAATGAGTGATGAGTAGAGGGGAACAATGACCTCTGTTTTTCTGGATGAGAAATCTTTTCTGATGAGGTGTGCCATGTAGAAGGATTTCCTGACCACTGTGGCGATGTGATTATCAAAGGAGAGACGACTGTCCACCTGTGTCTCAAGGTCTCTTATCACACTTTCAGTGTTAAGTAGACTACCGCCAATGTGGTAGTTCATGGGTACAGAGTTTTTACCAAAGGGGATGACAATGCACTTTTGGGCATTGAGCTTGCGACCATGGCTTTGACACCAGGCATCTGTCTCAGTGAGGCCCTTTTGTAGGATGTCCACATCATTAGGAGTTTCGATTATGGCTCCTAGTTTGCAGTCATCTGTGAATTTAGTTAGCCAAAGACCTTCTGTGTTAGCCTGTATTTCAGAGAAGTAGATACCAAACAGGAGACGACCCAGGACTGAACCCTGTGGTACTCCACTTGTCACTGGTCTGAAGTCTGATTTGGAGTCTGCTACTTTCACAGTGTGGATTCTGATGGTAAGCAGTTGGCAACCCATCTTGTGACATAGGGATTTATACCTAGTTTAGTGAGCTTATCTATAATTCCTGAGTGGGGGATGGTGTTGAATGCCTTGGCGAGATCTAGATAGGCTGTGTGAACCACCTTACCCTCATCTATGGCTTTGGTGACTGCTTCAAAGAAGTCTATCAGATTTAGAAGACATGATCTGCATTTTACAAACCCGAACTGTGTGGGGTCCAGAGTTTGGAGATCTCCAATGTCTTTGTTTATGAGTTCCATGATGATACGTTCCATGGCCTTGCAGACCAGGCTCGTCAGGCTAATGGGATGGTAATTCCTGGGGTCTGTTGTGGCTTCCCCTTTGTGGAGTGGCATAACCGTCGTGGTGCATCATTCAATGGGCACAAAGCCTGAGGTGAGGCTATGACTGAACATGGTACTTAGGTGGGGTGCCAGTTCATTCTGTAGTTCATGTAGAAGGCAGCCTGGGATGTTGTCAGGTCCCATGGATGCTGTGTTCTTGGCTTTGGAGAGTGAGGTTTTTACCTGTGCAGTCGTGATTACAGGAACTTTGCATTCTTCTGGTATAAAGATGGGCCATTTAGGGGGTGAGAGGGGGGTAAAGTTAGCACTGAACCTATCTGCCAGGATGTTGGCAATATCAGTTGGTTCTGTATATTCAGTGTCATTGTGTTGTAACTCAGAGCAGATCTGAGTGTTGCCATTGAGATTCTTGACATAGCTATAGAATGCTTTGTGGTTGTCTTTAGAATCAGTGGCGATTTTGTTTTCATAACTAGCTTTGGAGGATTTTATGAGAGATCTCAGCTTCTTACTGAGGCTGACCAGGGAGTTCCTCCAATCGTGGGATTTTACTCTTTTTTGCATCAGTTTCTTTCTTCTGTTGTATAGTTTATTTATGGCATAAGACCACCAGATTGGCTTCCTTTTCCTGGAGGATAGCATCTTGGTTCTGTTAGAGATAGCACGATCCATGCACTCGTGTAAGTGCTTATAAAGTGCATTTGTGTAAGATTCAGCAGTTGTACCTCTATTGTCCATCTGCATGGGTGTCGTGAAGTCTGCCACTTCTGTCTTAAGAAGCATGAAGTTGGCTTTGGAGAAATTTTTTACGGTTGTTTTCCTAATGGGGGGTGGGAGCAGGATATGGATGTCTAGGGTGATTAGCTTGTGGCTGGATCTGACCAACGAGGAGCTGACCTCTGGTGTGGAACACCGGTCACCCATGTTGGTGATGACCAGGTCTAGGATATTGCTGCCCAAAAACACACCAACAGTCAGGTTCCACCAATGTTCTTTATTCCATCAACGATCTGGTACCTCGGCTATTCGCCTTCAAAGGATCACATTACAGGTTTCAAAATGAACTCCTTTTATACTATTTAACTAATTGATTAATTCATAAGTTAATTCAATTATGCTTCAAAATTTAAAGTGACCTTTATATATAAAAATAGAAATATGACATTTACTCATTTTAATCTGTTTAAATTATTTTAAACCATTTATGCTTTTAAACCATTTTTACTTTTATGATATAACTTTTCAGCACATACAAAAAATTCTTCAGCACATACAAAAAATTCATAGAGTATATATATATATATATATATGTGTAGAAAAATTACTACTTCAAAAAGTAAATATACACATAACAAACTAAATAGTTTATTTAAGTACAAATATATCTAAGAGTTAAATCCATGTTAATGATTATAAAATAATTCACTATCCAAGTGATATATTAATGTATCATCCACTAAATTTTAATAAAAAGTTTTTTAGTAAAAACTATATATGTACAAAAATATATCTATGTGCTTTATTACAAGCCCAGCTCCTGATTTAAACCAAATGGTTTCAATGTTTTGTATTTGAGTATCATCCTTGTTTCTAATTCTAGTAGTTTACCCACTACATCATCTCCTTTACAGACAAAAGGTTTTCCCAATATGCAATATCTTAAACTATCACTACAGCCATCATGAATATCCATGAAATGCTTGGCAACCGGACTAATAGAATTTAGATTTCTTATGTCCTTTAAATGTTCTAAAATTCTAATTTTTATCATTCTTTTAGTTTGTCCTATATACCAAATGTCCTTACATGAGCAACCCAATATATATACTACACTGGTAGACTTACAGTTAAAAAAGTATTTAGGAATATGAGATATTTTATTAATAACTTCAAAATTGCTCACCCTATTGCATATGCTGCATGAACCACACGCAAAAGTACCCACCCTGATTGGTGTAGATCCAATATGCTGCAATAGATTGTTATTTAAAATTTCTCTCAAATTCTTTCCTTTTTTAAATGAAAAATTAACATAATTAGGGAATAGCTCACCAATACTATCATCTTCACAGATTATATACCAAAATTTTTTAACTACTGAGACTAATATATCAGAAAAGGGGGAAAATTTTATTATAAAGAATACTTTTTCAGCATTATTCCTTACACCAATTTCCCTATTATTGAAATAAGTTGTGGTGTTATCCCTACTACTTATTAATCTTATATTATTGATCACACTATCCCTACATTTCAGTAATTGATTATATTCATATCCTCTTTCCAATAGTCTCATAAATACTGTATGTAATTCTTCATCTCTATCTTCCGTGACACTGGTGTGAGCCCAAATCCTTTTAAATTCCCCATATGGTAGGGCATTTATAAGATGCAAAGGGTGCATGCTTGTAGCATGTAGGAACATATTAACTGAAGTCTCCTTCCTAAATGGTCTAAATTCAATTTTACTATCCTTCTCAAATAGGGTTAAATCTAAAAAATTAATCTCATTTCTATTAATCTCATACGAGAATTGTAGATTATGTTCATTATTGTTAAGAACTTCAAAAAAATCCAAAAATTCAGATATGTCCCCCTTACAGATGAAAATGAGATCATCTATAAAATGCTTATATAGAACTACTTTGTTCCTAAAAAAATTTGTCGGATAAATGAATTTTTTCTCAAAGTAGTTCATATAGATGATAGCATATGATGGTGCATATGCTGCACCCATTGCAGTGCCCTTAACCTGCAAATAGTATGCATTACTAAACAAAAAATAACTGTGAGTTAAACAAAACTCCAACAAAGTAATAAGAAAGTTTGTTCTCGGTCCTTCACCCATCATGTTTTGTATAGATTCCAAGCCCCACTTGGTACTAATGTTGGTGTATAAGGACTTAACGTCGACAGTGACCCAATAATAGTCATGACCCCAATTAAGATTCAAAACGTTATTAATTAAATCCTGTGTATTCCTAATGTGAGCTGTTACCTTATGTAAATACATCTTTAACTGAGAATCCAAGAATAGGTTAACACTTTCCAAAAAAGAACCAATTCCCGAAATTATAGGTCTACCTGGAGGTTCTTCCAAATTCTTGTGAATCTTAGGTAATGCATACATAATAGGTGTCCTAGGTTTTTGAATATATAACTTTTTAACATCGGTGTGCGTAAAAAAACCCAAACGCTCACCTTTTTCCAGTAAGAATAACAGCTCATCATTAAATGACAAAATAGGGTCACTGTCCAATTTCTTATACTCTTCAGAGTTAAGTAACAATCTATTCACCATATTGCAATACTTATTTCTGTCCATTATAACCCAATTTCCACCTTTATCGGCAGGTTAAAAATATACTCATTTTTAAGTTTTTTCAAAGCTTTTAAAGCCTGCCATTCATCACTACTTAAATTGGAACATTTTTTCTTTTTACAGAATTCATTGAACAAAAGTTCAATTTCTCTCAAAAGAATTTTTTGAAATGTGGAAACAGCAGGTACAGAAATATGAGGCATGAAAGTATTAGCTTTTTTGAGTTCTGGTAACATTAGTCTACCATAGCCAGTTAAGAAATTATCATTTTCAACATTTTCAGTATTAAATACATCATTACTACCATCAAATATATCCGGTTCAAGCTCATAATTATAGATGGACAAGTTAAGTAAATCTTCATCTATTTCAGAATCACTGGTTCCCTCATTAATAGTTTGAATACAAGTATTAGATTTTTCCATTTTGAAAAAATAAACTCTAAGTAAAAGCTTTCTAATAAAGCATTTAACTTCAAAGTAAATATCAGCTAGCGACGGAAAAAATGTAGGCACAAACTTGCTTCCCTTATATAAAACACTTAACATTTCAGAGTTTAGTGTTAATTTAGACAAATTTACACAATATAAAGGAAGTTCATTGACAGTCAGTGTAAACGAACCTTCATTTAAGTTTGTTTCTCCCTTTCCTTCCATTTCTCCCGTTTCTTCCCCTATTCGGGTCGTTGTTTTGAAAGTTCATATTCTCGCTGTTACAGTTATCAGACCCTGTGGTAACCTCCCGATTAGAGGTTCTGTTAGCCGTAATTGCTTCAGCAAAGGAAACATTTTTGGCAGTACTACCCTCTGCAGAAGAAGCCGATGATGCTGATAGTCCTCTCCGTTTAGAGCTGCTACTCCAAGCTCTGCCCCTTGACCTGTTACGTGTCTTGCGCATGGGTTCGCGTTGCCAATTAAACAGAACACCAGTTTCGTAGTCTTTAAGATCACGAACTAGTTTGTTTCGCTTGCGTTGTACAATGTCTGTTTCCAATTTGTTTATTTTTTCATTAATAGTTAACATTTGGGTACCGTAATTCAGTTCAGTTGCCAAACTCTCCTGTAAAACCATTATTTCATGTTTGATTTTTCTCATGATTACGTTGGTTGCGCTTAACCAAAATGTTAAGCCAACCAATAGTGCAGGATAGCGACACCTGTTTCCATTCATCAAACAGATCTATTTCTTCATCAGTGAACGGGGCTGCTGGCAGCTTTTCTATCCGCAGACCCCGTGGAGTAATATTAAGACTGATGTATTTCTCAAGCAAACGGGTGTCAAAATACAAAGCTATTTCTTTAGACATTAGCTTAGTCAGTTCAGTAAAGCGCTCATTAGCAGCATCATTACCTCCGATGTTCCATGGATCCAAGTGGGAATACCTTTTGTCGCGTTCAGTAAGAAAATTCGAAAACAAAAATGAATCAGCTGGACTACTCTGTTCAGAGCTCGTACTTCGAAGCGACATGGTATAAAATAAGTAAATGTCCAGATAATAGAACAAATAGGAATAAGACTGAATAAATCCAACAACACAACACACGATAATCAGCAATTCTGCCCAAAAACACACCAACAGTCAGGTTCCACCAATGTTCTTTATTCCATCAACGATCTGGTACCTCGGCTATTCGCCTTCAAAGGATCACATTACAGGTTTCAAAATGAACTCCTTTTATACTATTTAACTAATTGATTAATTCATAAGTTAATTCAATTATGCTTCAAAATTTAAAGTGACCTTTATATATAAAAATAGAAATATGACATTTACTCATTTTAATCTGTTTAAATTATTTTAAACCATTTATGCTTATAAACCATTTTTACTTTTATGATATAACTTTTCAGCACATACAAAAAATTCTTCAGCACATACAAAAAATTCATAGAGTATATATATATATATATATATATGTGTGGAAAAATTACTACTTCAAAAAGTAAATATACACATAACAAACTAAATAGTTTATTTAGGATATTGATATTGGATAGGATATTGCTGCCCCTGGTAGAGGTGTGGATAAGTTGATCCAATGTGCTGGAATTGATGATTTCCAGAAAACATTGAGCAAAAGAGTTGATACACGAGTAATTTTTCCAGTTAATGGTGGGGTAGTTGAAATCACCCATTATTAGGGTGTTAGGTTGTACCTTAATATTTTCCAGTGTATCAAGAAAAGAGGAGTGGGAATCCTGAGCCATGGTGGGGGGTCTGTAGCAAGATATAATCGGGATTGCGGTTTTGCCCACAGTTAGTTGAACTTGGATAATCTCGGATGCATTATGCTGAGCTTGGAGGTGTGGATATACTTAATGAATATGGACACGCCTCCACCTTTAGTGTTTCGGTCCAGGTTTGGTGGCCAAAAGGTTTGGTATGAATTATAGCCTGGTAATGCAATTGTGCTCTCTGGAGCTTTGAACCAGGTCTCTGTTACTGCACAGATGTCGATGTTCTTCATTTTAAGGAGTGCCTCGAGTGAGTGCATTTGAGATTTAGACTTCTAGCACTGAGTAGCATTACCCTCAGATTTTGCTTGCTTGTACCTGTTATGGTGGTGAATTTGTCATTTGAACCTTATCTAAAAAAGGCGCTAAAGGGGTGGCAAGAGCCTTAGCCAGTATCTGGAATCTCAAGGGCAACAGGTGCAGGCCATCTCTGGCAAAGCAGTGTGGTCTGTCGATCATGTCATCTCAGGCAGACATATACTGGATTCCCTTAGAATGACACCAGAAGCTTAGCCAATTGTTAAAGTCAATCATTTTGTCCTTGTACTGTGGTATCATTCTGGGTGATGGCAGGATGCCACTCAGGGCTAGGGTCATACCTGCCTGGGCTACAAGATTGGAGAGCTCCTCCATGTCTCTTTTCATGTAGTCCAGGGAGGTACATCTCAGGTCATTCACACCAACATGGACAATGACAGAGTCATATTTGTACTTGTTGTGGAGTGACCTGAGTGTGTGCATTATGTGGCAGATCCTGGCACCTGACAGGCAGCTGACAGTAACTTTCTCCTTGTTTAGCCTGGTGAGTGGAACATCAGTGTGCCTGACTATAGAGTCACCTATGACTAGAGTGTTGGGTACGTTATGCCTTATGGGCTGTAGTTGAGTGTCACACTGAGTATGTGGGCTATGTGTCATTTGGGTTGTGTTGGAGGTGGAAGTTGCTTGCATTTCTGCTTTGGAGGTCTCAGTTGTTTGGGCAGATTTTTACTGAGAGCCTCCGCGAATGTAGGTGTGTGTTTTGTGCTTCTGTGTGTTTGTTTTGGTGGTGCAGATTTTGAGGGACTATGTAATGAGTGTGGTGCAGTGCAAGTGTTTACCTTCTGCTCTTGACTGTCTAGTCCAGTATTTGGTGAAGAGAGCTTTGCTTCCAGTTTGGCTATATAAGTGCATCTCTCACAGGTGTTGGGTGGTAGGAGGAGAGAGTTGTCTGTGTACATGAGGCAATTGCTGCATTGTCCCAAGATTCCCAGATTCATCAGGTAGACAGGAGAAAACACTGGGAGCTGACCTTTAGACATGCCTGGATAGGTGCTTATTTATTAAGTACTAAAAACTGTTTTCCTCTAGACAAGTGAGGAAAGTTGAGTGCTGTAGTAATTTGTAGCTTATTTAGTGCTTACAACGAGTTATGAACAAGTGCTGAGCTCAAAGAAACAGATTTGAAGAGCAGACTTTATGGCACAAGGAATAGTTTAAGCCTAGTTAAGTAGGGGGGGGGCTCAGGAGCTAACAAACAGTCCTGGACATAGCAAATCTGCATCTGGACAAGACCTGCCACAGAAAAGGGGGGAAGCAAGCTAGGAAATTATTTTTTCAGTAATGTGGAAATGGAAAAAGCTGGAACAGAAGTTAATTCAACATTAAGAATCTGAGTGGGTTGGCCTTCACAAATGTTCTCTATTAAACTGAATGAATCAATGACACTATACTGGGAGGAGTGTCACAGATCAAATATACAGTATGGGCGGGCAACTTCAAAGCCACCAAGGCCTTGTTACTTTCAATAATAATGAAGACAGACTATAAGCAGAAAATGGCTGCCAGAACACAGGAAACTCAAACAAAACTACCAAGCCTAAACAACAGGCCTCTATCAAGATTATGCCACCTGAGCAGAACCCGGAAACCTCACTTTAAAAGCACAGAAAGAACACTCAAAAAGAAAATACAAATCTCAGTATGAAAAAGCAGTTTACAATTTAGTAATTAAATAAAAATGCAATTATAGTAATGCACACTATTACAGTTCCTAGCTGTAGCCACTAAATGAAAGTTTTAAACAGATCAAGGAGCAAGCAGACGCTAGAGAATGCTTTTAACTGTAAACATAAGTTGATAGTAATGCACGCTATTACAGTTTCTAGATGTAGAACACAGAAACCTGAAAAAATCAAGAATGCACAGAAATGCTAGGATAGAGCACTCAGAAAGTAATGCACACTATTACAGTTCCTTGCTGTAGCCACTAAATGAAAGTTTTAAACAGATCAAGGAGCAAGCAGACTCTAGAGCATGCTTTTAACTGTAAACAGACAATTATAATAATGCACACTATTACAGTTCCTAGCTGTAGAACACAGAAACATAAAAAATGATAAGAAAAGGTCGGATAGAGCACTCGCAAACAGAAAATACAACTCTCAGTGTGAAAAAGCAGTTTACAGTAATTCAGTAAACATGCAATTAGAATCATGAAACAGTATCTAGCAATGGAAAATACAGTTAAAACAGTACATAAATGCAGAGAAACAATCGAAAAAAGCTTTATAACAGTGCAAAATGTAGTAGATCAACTGTATAGCACAATTATAAGCATTTTAAAAGTGCAGTTCAGTGAAATAAATGTAAGAAATAACTTAGCCTGCTCCTGGAATTTTAAAGAATTTCCGCTTTGCTTCAGTAATGAAATACAGTCCACAGCCTGATAAATACAACCACAACCTTTTCAAGACACAGGGTTTATATACCAGAAAGGATGGAAGAGTTAGAAGATCAATTTACTACTCAGCCCCTGCTATTACCCAATCACTAGACTACAGAAAGTCAGGAGGCCTTGTTACTCTCAATAATAATAAAGACAGGCTATCAGCAGAAAATTCCTGCCAGAAACACAGGAAACTCAAACAAAACTACCAGGCCTAGGCAACGGGCCTCTATCAAGATTATACCACCTGAGCAGAACACAGAAACCTCACTTTAAAAGCATAGAAAAAACACTCAAAGAGAAAATACAAGTCTCAGTATGAAAAAGCAGTTTACAATTTAGTAAATAAATAAAAATGCAATTATAGTAATGCACACTATTACAGTTCCTAGCTGTAGCCACTAAATGAAAGTTTTAAACAGATCAAGGAGCAAGCAGACTCTAGAGCATGCTTTTAACTGTAAACAGATAATTATAGTAATGCACATTATTACAGTTCCTAGCTGTAGAACACAGAAACCTCAAAAAATAAAAAATGCACAGAAAAGCTCAGACAGAGCACTCACAAACAGAAAATACAACTCTCAGTATGAAAAAGCAATTTACAGTAATTCAATACACATGCAGCGTAATGAAACAGTATCTAGCAATGAAAAATACAGTTAAAACAGTATAAAACAGTACATAAATGCAGTGAAACAATAAAAAAAGCTTTATAACAGTGCAAAATGTAGTAGATCAACTGTATAGCACAATTATAAGCATTTTAAAAGTGCAGTTCAGTGAAATAAATGTAAGAAATAACTTAGCCTGCTCCTGGAATTTTAAAGAATTTCCGCTTTGCTTCAGTAATGAAATACAGCCCACAGCCTGATAAATACAACCACAACCTTTTCAAGACACAGGGTTTATATACCAGAAAGGATGGAAGAGTTAGAAGATCAATTTACTACTCAGCCCCTGCTATTACCCAATCACTCGACTACAGAAAGCCAGGAGGCCTTGTTACTCTCAATAATAATGAAGACAGACTATCAGCAGAAAATTCCTGCCAGAAACACAGGAAACTCAAACAAATCTACCAGGCCTAGGCAACGGGCCTCTATCAAGATTATACCACCTGAGCAGAACACAGAAACCACACTTTAAAAGCATAGAAAAAACACTCAAAGAGAAAATACAAGTCTCAGTATGAAAAAGCAGTTTACAATTTAGTAAATAAATAAAAAATGCAATTATAGTAATGCACACTATTACAGTTCCTAGCTGTAGCCACTAAATGAAAGTTTTAAACAGATCAAGGAGCAAGCAGACTCTAGAGCATGCTTTTAACTGTAAACAGACATTATAGTAATGCACATTATTACGGTTCCTAGCTGTAGAACACAGAAACCTCAAAAAATAAAGAATGCACAGAAAAGCTCAGACAGAGCACTCACAAACAGAAAATACAACTCTCAGTATGAAAAAGCAATTTACAGTAATTCAGTACACATGCAGAGTAATGAAACAGTATCTAGCAATGAAAAATACAGTTAAAACAGTATAAAACAGTACATAAATGCAGTGAAACAATACAAAAAGCTTTATAACAGTGCAAAATGTAGTAGATCAACTGTATAGCACAATTATATGTGTTTTAGAAGTGCAGTTCAGTGAAATAAGTGTAAGAAATAACTTATCTTGCTCATGGGATCTTAAGAAATTTCCGCTTAGTTTCAGTAATGAAATACAATACACAGCCTGATAAATACAAGCAGAAGATTTTCAAGACATAGGGTTTATATACCAGTAAGGATGGAAGAGTTAGAAGATTAAACTACTACTTAGCCTCTGATAATACCCAATCACTCATACTACAGAAGGTCAAGAGGCCTTGTTACTCTCAATAATAATGAAGACAGACTATCAGCAGAAAATGGCTGCCAGAAACACAGGAAACTCAAAACTACCAGGTCTAGACAACAGGCCTCTGTCAAGATTATGCCATATGAACAGAACAGAGAAACCACACTTTAAAGCATAGAAAGAACACTCAAAGAGAAAATACAAGTCTCAGTATGAAAAAGCAGTTTACAATTTGCTAATTAAATAAAAATGCAATTATAGTAATGTACACTATTACAGTTCCTAGCTGAAGAACACAGAAACCTCAAAAAATCAAAAATGCACAGAAAAGCTTGGATAGAGGACTCACAAACAGAAAATACAACAGTCAGTATGAAAAAGTCGTTTACAGTAATTCAGTAAACATGCAATTAGAGTAATGAAACAGTATCTAGCAATGAAAAATACAGGTAAAGTAGTATAAAACAGTACATAAATGCAGTGAAACAATAAAACAAGCTTTATAACAGTGCAAAATGTAGAAGATCAACTGTATAGCACAATTATAAGCATTTTAGAAGTGCAGTTCAGTGAAATAAGTGTAAGAAATAACTTATCCTGCTCTTGGAATCTTAAAGAATTTCCGCTTAGTTTCAGTAAAGAAATACAATCCACAGCCTGTAAATGCAAGCACAACCTTTTCAAGACACATGGGTTATATACCAGTAAGGATGGAAGAGTTAGAAGATCAAATTACTACTCAGCCCCTGCTATTACCCAATCACTCATACTACCGAAGGTCAAGCTCCTTGTTACTCTCAATAATAATAAAGACAAACTATCAGAAGAAAATGGCTGCCAAAAACAAGGGAAACTCAAACAAAACTACCAGGCCTAGACAACAGGCCTCTATCAAGATTATGCCACCTGAGCAGAACATAGAAACCTCACTTTAAAAGCATAGAAAGAACAGTCAAAGAGAAAATACAAGTCTCAGTATGAAAAAGCATTTTACAATTTAGTAGTTAAATAAAAATGAAATTATAATTATGCACACTATTACAGTTCCTAGCTTTAGAGCACAGAAACCTCAAAAAATCAAAAATGCACAGAAAAGTTTGGATAGAGCACTCACAAACAGAAAATACAACTCTCAGTATGAAAAAGTAGTTTACAGTAATTCGGTAAACATAAAATTTGAGTAATGAAATAGTATCTAGCAAAGAAAAATACAGTTAAAACAGTATACAACAGTATTTAAATGCAGTGAAACAATAAAAAAGCTTTATAACAGTGCAAAATGTAGTAGATCAACTGTATTGCACAATTATAAGCATTTTAGAAGTGCAGATCAGTGAAATAAGTGTAAGAAATAACTTATCCTGCTCTTGGAGACTTAAGGAATTTCCACTAAGTTTCAGTAAAGAAATACAATCCACAGCCTGTAAGTACAAGAACAACCTTATCATGACACAGGGTTTATATACCAGTAAGGATGGAAGAGTTAGAAGATCAAATTACTACTCAGCCCCTGCTATTACCCAATTACCCATACTGCAGAAGTCAGGAGGCCTTGTTACTCTCAATAATAATGAAAACAGACTATCAGAAGAAAATGGCTGCCAGAAACACAAGAAACTCAAACAAAACTACCAGGCCTAGACAACAGGCCTCTATCAAGATTATGCCACCTGAGCAGAATACAGACACCTCACTTTAAAAGCATAGAAATAACAGTCAAAGAGAAAATACAAGTCTCAGTATGAAAAAACATTTTACAATTTAGTAATTAAATAAAAATGCAATTATAGTAATGCACACTATTACAGTTCCAAGCTGTAGCCACTAAATGAAAGTTTTAAATAGATCAAGAAGTAAGCAGACTCTAGAGAATGCTTTTAACTGTAGCAGACAATTATAGTAATGCACACTATTACAGTTCCTAACTTTAGAACACAGAAACCTCAAAAAATCAAAAATGCACAGAAAAGCTTGGATAGAGCACTCATAAACAGAAAATACAACTCTCAGTATGAAAAAGCAGTTTAAGCATTTTAGAAGTGCAGATCAGTGAAATAAGTGTAAGAAATAACTTACTCTGCTCTTG
Organism: Protopterus annectens; assembly: GCF_019279795.1. NCBI lineage: Eukaryota > Metazoa > Chordata > Ceratodontiformes > Protopteridae > Protopterus > Protopterus annectens. Next base: position 506,263,172 of record NC_056734.1, on the reverse strand, counting down.
GAGACTTAAGGAATTTCTGGTAAGTTTCAGTAAAGAAATACAATCCACAGCCTGTAAATACAAGAACAACCTTATCAAGAGACAGGATTTATATACCAGTAAGGATGGAAGAGTTAGAAGATCAAATTACTACTCAACCCCTGCTATTACCCAATCACTCGTACTAGAGAAGGTCAGGAGGCCTTGTTACTGTCAATAATAATGAAGACATACTATCAGCAGAAAATGGCTGCCAGAAACACAGGAAACTCAAACAAAACAACTAGGCCTAGACAACAGGCCTCTATCAAAATTATGCCACCTGAGCAGAATACAGAAACCTTACTTTAAAAGCATAGAAATAACACTCAAAGAGAAATTACAAGTCTCAGTATGAAAAAGCAGTTTACAATTCAGTAATTAACTAAAAATGCAATTATAGTAATGCACACTATTATAGTTCCTAGATGTAGCAACTAAATGAAAGTTTTAAACAAATAAAGGATCAATCAGACTCTAGAGAATGCTTTTAAATGTAAACAGAGACTTATAGTAATGTACACTATTACAGTTCCTCGCTGTAGAACAGAGAAATCTCAAAAAAATCAAAAATGCACAGAAAAGCTCAGATAGAGTACTCACAAACAGAAAATACAACTCTCAGTAGGAAAAAGCACTTTACAGTAATTCGGTAAACATGTAATTAGAGTAATGAAACAGTATCTAGCAATGAAAAATACATTTAAAACAGTATAAAACAGTACATAAATGCAGTGAAAAAATAAAAAAAAGCTTTATAGCTGTGCAAAATGTAGTAGATCAACTGTATAGCACAATTACAAATGTTTTAGAAGTGCAGATCTGTGAAAAAAGTGTAAGAAATAACTTATCCTGCTCTTGGAATCTTAAGGAATTTCCGGTTAGTTTCAGTAAAGAAATACAATCCACTGCCTGTAAATACAAGGACAACCTTTTCAAGACACAGGGTTTATATACCAGTAAAGCATGGAAGAGTTACAAGATCAAATTACTACTCAGCCCCTGCTATTACCCAATCACTCGTACTGCATAAGGTCAGGAGGCCTTGTTACTCTCAATAATAATGAAGGCAAACTATCAGAAGAAAATGGCTGCCAGAAACACAGGAAACTCAAACAAAACTACTAGGCCTAAACAACAGGCCTCTATCAAGATTATGCCACCTGAGCAGAACACAGACACCCCACTTTAAAAGCATAGAAATAACACTCAAAGAGAAAATACATGTCTCAGTATGAAAAAAACATTTTACAATTTAGTAATTAAATAAAAATGCAATTATGGTAATGCACACTATTACAGTTCCAAGCTGTAGCCACTAAATGAAAGTTTTAAACAGATCAAGAAGCTAGCAGACTCTAGAAAATGCTTTTAAATGTAAACAGAGAATTTTAGTAATGCACATTATTACAGTTCCTAGCTGTAGAACAGAGAAACCTCAAAAAATCAAAAATGCACAGAAAAGCTCAGATAGAGCACTCACAAACAGAAAATACAACTCTCAGTAGGAAAAAGCAGTTTACAGTAATTCGGTAAACATGTAATTAGAGTAATGAAACAGTATCTAGCAATGAAAAATACAGTTAAAACAGTATAAAACAGTACATAAATGCAGTGAAACAATAAAAAAATCTTTATAACAGTGCAAAATGTAGTAGATCAACTGTATAGCACAATTATAAGCATTTTAGAAGTGCAGATCAGTGAAATAAGTGTAAGAAATAACTTACTCTGCTCTTGGAGACTTAAGGAATTTCCAGTAAGTTTCAGTAAAGAAATACAATCCACAGCCTGTAAATAGAAGAACAACCTTATCATGACACAGGGTTTATATAACAGTAAGGATGGAAGCGTTAGAAGATCAAATTACAACTCAGCCTCTGCTATTACCCAATTACCCGTACTGCAGAAGGTCAGGAGGCCTTGTTACTCTCAGTAATAATGAAGACAGACTATCAGAAGAAAATGGCTGCTAGAAACACAGGAAACTCAAACAAAACTACCAGGCCTAGACAACAGGCCTCTATCAAGATTATGCCACCTGAGCAGAACATAGAAACCGCACTTTAAAAGCATACAAAGAACAGTCAAAGAGAAAATACAAGTCTCATTATGAAAAAGCATTTTACAATTTAGTAGTTAAATAAAAATGAAATTATAGTAATGCACACTATTACAGTTCTAAGCTGTAGCCACGAAATGAAAGTTTTAAACAGATCAAGGAGCAAGCAGACTCTAGAGAATGCTTTTTACTGTAAACAGACAATTATAGTAATGCACACTATTACAGTTCCAAGCTTTAGAACACAGAAACCTCAAAAAATCAAAAATGCACAGAAAAGCTTGGATAGAGCACCCACAAACAGAAAATACAACTCTCAGTATGAAAAAGCAGTTCACAGTAATTCGGTAAACATACAATTTGAGTAATGAAACAGTATCTAGCAAAGAAAAATACAGTTAAAACAGTATAAAACAGTACTTAAATGCAGTAAAATAATAAAAAACACTTTATAACAGTGCAAAATGTAGTAGATCAACTGTATTGCACAATTATAAGCATTTTAGAAGTTCAGTTCAGTGAAATAAGTGTAAGAAATAACTTATCCTGCTCTTGGAGACTTAAGGAATTTCCACTACGTTTCAGTAAAGAAATACAATCCACAGCCTGCAAATACAAGAACAACCTTATCATGACACAGGGTTTATATACCAGTAAGGATGGAAGAGTTAGAAGATTAAATTACTACTCAGCCCCTGCTATTACCCAATTACCCGTACTGCAGAAGGTCAGGAGGCCTTGTTATTCTCAATAATAATGAAGACAGACTATCAGAAGAAAATAGCTGCCAGAAACACAAGAAACTCAAACAAAACTACCAGGCCTAGACAACAGGCCTCTATCAAGATTATGCCACCTGAGCAGAATACAGACACCTCACTTTAAAAGCATAGAAATAACAGTCAAAGAGAAAATACAAGTCTCAGTATGAAAAAACATTTTACAATTCAGTAATTAAATAAAAATGCAATTATAGTAATGCACACTATTACAGTTCCAAGCTGTAGCCACTAAATGAACGTTTTAAACAGATCAAGAAGTAAGCAGACTCTAGAGAATGCTTTTAACTGTAGCAGACAATTATAGTAATGCACACTATTACAGTTCCTAGCTTTAGAACACAGAAACCTCAAAAAATCAAAAATGCACAGAAAAGCTTGGATAGAGCACCCACAAACAGAAAATGAAACTCTCAGTATGAAAAAGCAGTTTACAGTAATTCGGTAAATATACAATTTGAGTAATGAAACAGTATCTAGCAAAGAAAAGTACAGTTAAAACAGTATGAAACAGTACTTAAATGCAGTGAAATAATAAAAAAAGCTTTATAACAGTGCAAAATGTAGTAGATCAACTGTATTGCACAATTATAAGCATTTTAGAAGTGCAGATCAGTGAAACAAGTGTAGGAAATAACTTATCCTGCTCTTGGAGACTTAAGGAATTTCCACTAAGTTTCTGTAAAGAAATACAATCCACAGCCTGTAAATACAAGAACAACCTTATCGTGACACAGGGTTTATATACCAGTAAGGATGTAAGAGCTAGAAGATCAAATTACTACTCAGCCCCTGCTATTACCCAATTACCCGTACTGCAGAAGGTCAGGAGGCTTTGTTACTCTCAATAATAATGAAGATAGACTATCAGAAGAAAATGGCTGCCAGAAACACAAGAAACTCAAACAAAACTACCAGGCCTAGACAACAGGCCTCTATCAAGATTATGCCACCTGAGCAGAATACAGACACCTCACTTTAAAAGCATAGAAATAACAGTCAAAGAGAAAATACAAGTCTCAGTATGAAAAAACATTTTACAATTTAGTAATTAAATAAAATTGCAATTATAGTAATGCACACTATTACAGTTCCAAGCTGTAGCCACTAAATGAAAGTTTTAAACAGATCAAGAAGCAAGCAGACTCTAGAGAATGCTTGTAACTGTAGCAGACAATTATAGTAAGGCACACTATTATAGTTCCTAGCTTTAAAACACAGAAACCTCAAAAAATCAAAAATGCACAGAAAAGCTTGGATAGAGCACTCATAAACAGAAAATACAACTCTCAGTATGAAAACGCAGTTTACAGTAATTCAGTAAACATACAATTTGAGTAATGAAACAGTATCTAGCAAAGGAAAATAGTTAAAACAGTATAAAACAGTACTTAAATGCAGTGAAACAATAAAAAACGCTTTATAACTGCAAAATGTAGTAGATCAACTGTATTGCACAATTATAAGCATTTTAGAAGTGCAGATCAATGAAATAAGTGTAAGAAATAACTTATCCTGCTCTTGGAGACTTAAGGAATTTCCGCTAAGTTTCAGTAAAGAAATACAATCCACAGCCTGTAAATACAAGAACAACCTTATCAAGAGACAGGATTTATATACCAGTAAGGATGAAAGAGTTAGAAGATCAAATTACTACTCAACCCCTGCTATTACCCAATCACTCGTACTAGAGAAGGTCAGGAGGCCTTGTTACTGTCAATAATAATGAAGACAGACTATCAGCAGAAAATGGCTGCCAGAAACACAGGAAACTCAAACAAAACTACTAGGCCTAGACAACAGGCCTCTATCAAAATTATGCCACCTGAGGAGAATACAGAAACCTCACTTTAAAAGCATAGAAATAACACTCAAAGAGAAATTACAAGTCTCAGTATGAAAAAGCAGTTTACAATTCAGTAATTAACTGAAAATGCAATTATAGTAATGCACACTATTATAGTTCCTAGATGTAGCAACTAAATGAAAGTTTTAAACAAATAAAGGATCAAGCAGACTCTAGAGAATGCTTTTAAATGTAAACAGACTTATACACTATTACAGTTCCTCGCTGTAGAACAGAAAAACCTCAAAAAAATCAAAAATGCACAGAAAAGCTCAGATAGAGTACTCACAAACAGAAAATACAACTCTCAGTAGGAAAAAGCACTTTACAGTAATTCAGTAAACATGCAATTAGAGTAATGAAACAGTATCTAGCAATGAAAAATACAGTTAAAACAGTATAAAACAGTACATAAATGCAGTGAAAAAATAAGAAAAGCTTTATAGCTGTGCAAAATGTAGTAGATCAACTGTATAGCACAATTATAAGTGTTTTAGAAGTGCAGATCTGTGAAAAAAGTGTAAGAAATAACTTATCCTGCTCTTGGAGACTTAAGGAATTTCCGCTAAGTTTCAGTAAAGAAATACAATCCACAGCCTGTAAATACAAGAACAACCTTATCAAGAGACAGGATTTATATACCAGTAAGGATGAAAGAGTTAGAAGATCAAATTACTACTCAACCCCTGCTATTACCCAATCACTCGTACTAGAGAAGGTCAGGAGGCCTTGTTACTGTCAATAATAATGAAGACAGACTATCAGCAGAAAATGGCTGCCAGAAACACAGGAAACTCAAACAAAACTACTAGGCCTAGACAACAGGCCTCTATCAAAATTATGCCACCTGAGGAGAATACAGAAACCTCACTTTAAAAGCATAGAAATAACACTCAAAGAGAAATTACAAGTCTCAGTATGAAAAAGCAGTTTACAATTCAGTAATTAACTGAAAATGCAATTATAGTAATGCACACTATTATAGTTCCTAGATGTAGCAACTAAATGAAAGTTTTAAACAAATAAAGGATCAAGCAGACTCTAGAGAATGCTTTTAAATGTAAACAGACTTATACACTATTACAGTTCCTCGCTGTAGAACAGAAAAACCTCAAAAAAATCAAAAATGCACAGAAAAGCTCAGATAGAGTACTCACAAACAGAAAATACAACTCTCAGTAGGAAAAAGCACTTTACAGTAGTTCAGTAAACATGCAATTAGAGTAATGAAACAGTATCTAGCAATGAAAAATACAGTTAAAACAGTATAAAACAGTACATAAATGCAGTGAAAAAATAAAAAAAGCTTTATAGCTGTGCAAAATGTAGTAGATCAACTGTATAGCACAATTATAAGTGTTTTAGAAGTGCAGATCTGTGAAAAAAGTGTAAGAAATAACTTATCCTGTTCTTGGAATCTTAAGGAATTTCCGGTTAGTTTCAGTAAAGAAATACAATCCATTGCCTGTAAATACAAGGACGACCTTTTCAAGACACAGGGTTTATATACCAGTAAGGATGGAAGAGTTATAAGGTCAAATTACTACTCAGCCCCTGCTATTACCCAATCACTCATACTAGAAAAGGTCAGAAGGCCTTGTTACTCTCAATAATAATGAAGACAGACTATCAGCAGAAAATGGCTGCCAAAAACACAGGAAACTCAAACAAAACTACTAGGCCTAGACAACAGGCCTCTATCAAAATTATGCCACCTGAGCAGAATACAGAAACCTCACTTTAAAAGCATAGAAATAACACTCAAAGAGAAATTACAAGTCTCAGTATGAAAAAGCAGTTTACAATTTAGTAATTAATTAAAATGCATTTATAGTAATGCAGACTATTACAGTTCCTAGCTATAGCCACTAAATGTAAGTTTTAAACAGATCAAGGAGCAAGCAGATTCTAGAGAATGTTTTTAACTGTAAAGAGACAATTATAGTAATGCACACTATTACATTTCCTATCTGTAGAACACAGAAACCTCAAAAAATCAAAAATGCACAGAAAAGCTTGGATACAGCACTCACAAACAGAAAATACAACTCTCAGTATGAAAAATCAGTTTACAGTAATTCGGTAAACATGCAATTAGAGTAACGAAACAGTATCTAGCAATGAAAAATACAGTTAAAATGGTGTAAAAAAGCACATAAATACAGTAAAACAGTAAAAAAAGCTTTATAACAGTGCAAAATGTAGTATATCAACTGTATAGCACAATTATAAGCATTTTAGAAGTGCAGTACAGTGAAATTAGTGTAAGAAATAACTTATCCTGCTCCTGGAATATTAAGGAATTTCCGCTTAGTTTTAGTAATGAAATACAATCCACAGCCTGGTAAATACAAGCACAATCTTTTCAAGACACAGGGTAAGGATGGAAGAGTTATAAGATCAAATTTCTACTCACCCCCTGATTTTACCCAATAGCTCGTACTAGAGAAGGTCAGGAGGCCTTGTTACTCTCAATAATAATGAAGACAGACTATCAGCAGAAAATAGCTGCCAGAAACACAGGAAACTCAAACAAAACTACTAGGCCTAGACAACAGGCCTCTATCAAAATTATGTCCCCTGAGCAGAATACAGAAACCTCACTTTAAAAGCGTAGAAATAACACTCAAAGAGAAATTACAAGTCTCAGTATGAAAAAGCAGTTTACAATTCAGTAATTAAATAAAAATGCAATTATAGTAATGCACACTATTACACTTCCTTGCTGTAGCAACTAAATGAAAGTTTTAAACAGATAAAAGAGCCAGCAGACTATAGAGAATGCTTTCAACTGTAAACAGAGAATTATAGTAATGCACACTATTACAGTTCCTAGCTGTAGAACAGAGAAACCTCAGAAAATCAAAAATGCACAGAAAAGCTCAGATAGAGCACTCACAAACAGAAAATACAACTCTCAGTAGGAAAAAGCAGTTTACAGTAATTCGGTAAACATGCAATTAGAGTAATGAAACAGTATCTAGCAATGAAAAATACAGTTAAAACAGTATAAAATAGTGCATAAATGCAGTGAAACAATAAAAAATCTTTATAACAGTGCAAAAGGTAGTAGATCAACTGCATAGCACAATCATAAGCTTTTAGAAGTGCAGATCAGTGAAATAAGTGTAAGAAATAACTTATCCTGCTCTTGGAATCTTAAGGAATTTCCACTTAGTTTTAGTAATGAAATACAATGCACTGCCTGTAAATACAAGCATGACCATTTCAAGACACAGGGTTTATATACAAGTAAGGATGGAAGATTATAAGATCAAATTACTACTCAGCCCCTGCTATTACCCAATCACTCATACTGCAGAAGGTCAGGAGGCCTTGCTACTCTCAATAATAATGAAGACAAACTATCAGAAGAAAATGGCTGCCAGAAACAGAGGAAACTCAAACAAAACTACCAGGCCTAGACAACAGGCCTCTATCAAGATTATGCCACCTGAGCAGAACACAGAAAACTCACTTTAAAAGCATAGAAAGAACACTCAAAGAGAAAATACAAGTCTCAGTATGAAAAAGCAGTTTACAATTTAATAATTAAATAAAAATGCAATTATAGTAATGCACACTATTACAGTTCCTAGCTGTAGCCACTAAATGAAAGTTTTAAACAGATCAAGGAGCAAGCAGACACTAGAGAATGCTTTTAACTGTAAACAGACAATTATGGTAGTGCACACTATTGCAGTTCCTAGCTGTAGCACACAGAAGCCTCAAAAAATCAAAAATGCACAGAAAATCGGATAGAGCACGCACAAACAGAAAATACAACTGTCAGTATGAAAAAGCAGTTTACAGTAATTCAGTAAACATGCAGTTAGAGTAATGAAACAGTATCTAGCAATGACAAATACAGTCAAAACAGTATAAAACAGTACATAAATACCGCAAAACAATTAAAAAACTTCATAACAGTGCAACATGTAGTAGATCAACTGTACAGCACAAGTATAAGCATTTTAGAAGTGCAGTTCAGTGAAATAAGTGTAAGGAAAAACGTATCCTACTCTTGGAATCTTAAAGAATTTCTGCTTAGTTTCAGTAATGAAATACAATCCATAGCCTGATAAATACAAGCACAACCTTTTCAAGACACAGGGTTTATATACCAGTAAGGATGGAAGAGTTAGAAGATCAAATTACTACTCAGCCCCTGCTATTACCCAATCACTCGTACTAGAGAAGGTCATGAGGCCTTGTTACTCTCAATAATAATGAAGACAGACTATCAGCAGAAAATGGCTGCCAGAAACACGGGAAACTCAAACAATACTACCAGGCCTAGACAACAGGCCTCTATCACGATTATGCCACCTGAGCAGAGTACAAAAACCTCACTTTAAAAGCATCAAAATAACAATCAAAGAGAAATTAAAGTCTCAGTATGAAAAAGCAATTTAAAATTTAGTAATTAACTAAAAATGCAATTATAGTAATGCACACTATTACAATTTCTAGCTGTAGAAACTAAATGAAAGTTTTAAACAGATAAATGAGCAAGCAGACTCTAGAGAATGCTTTTAAATGTAAACAGAAAATTATACTAATTTACACTATTACAGTTCCTAGCTGTAAAACAGAGAAACCTCAAAAAATCATAAATGCACAGAAAAGCTCAGACAGATCACTCACAAACAGAAAATACAACTTTCAGTAGAGAAAAGCAGTTTACAGTAATTCGGTAAACATGCAATTAGAGTAATGAAACAGTATCTAGCAATTAAAAAATACAGTTAAAACAGTATAAAATAGTGCATAAATGCAGTGAAACAATAAAAAAACTTTATAACAGTGTAAAATGTAGTAGATCAACTGTATAGCACAATTATAATCATTTTAGAAGTGCAGATCAGTGAAATAAGTGTATCTTAAGGAATTTCCACTTAGTTTCAGTAAAGAAATACAATCCACCCCCTGTAAATACAAGAATGACCATTTCAAGACACAGGGTTTATATACCAGCAAGGATGGAAGAGTTAGAAGATCAAATTACTACTCGGCCCCTGCTATTACCCAATCACTCATACTGCAGAAGGTCAGGAGGCCTTGTTACTCTCAATAATAATGAAGAAAAACTATCAGAAGAAAATGGCTGCCAGAAACACAGGAAACTCAAACAGAACTACCAGGCCTAGATAACAGGCCTCTATCAAGATTATGCCACCTGAGCAGAACACAGAAACCTCAGTTTAAAAGCATAGAAAGAACACTCAAAGAGAAAATGCAAGTCTCAGTATGAAAAAGCAGTTTACAATTTAATAATTAAATAAAAATGCAATTATAGTAATACACACTATTACATCTCCTAGCTGTAGCCACTAAATGAAAGTTTTAAACAGATCAAGTAGGAAGCAGACACTAGAAAATGCTTTTAACTGTAAACAGACAATTATGGTAGTGCACACTATTGCAGTTCCAAGCTGTAGACCACAGAAACCTCAAAAAATCAAAAATGCACAGACAATCGGATAGAGCACTCACAAACAGAAAATACAACTCTTAGTATGAAAAAGCAGTTTATAGTAATTCAGTAAACATGCAGTTAGAGTAATGAAACAGTATCTAGCAATGAGAAATACAGTTAAAACAGTATAAAACAGTACATAAATGCAGTGAAACAATAAAAAAAGCTTTATAACAGTGCAAAATGTAGTAGATCAACTGTATAGCACAATTATAAACGTTTTAGAATTGCAGTTCAGTGAACTAAGTGTAAGAAATAACTTATCCTGCTCTTAGTTTCAGTAATTAAATACATTCCACAGCCTGATAAATACAAGCACAACCTTTTCAAGAAACAGGGTTTATATACCAGTAAGGATGGAAGAGTTAGAAGATCAAATTACTACTCAGCCCCTGCTATTACCAAATCACTTATTCTAGAGAAGGTCAGGAGGCCTTGTTACTCTCAATAATAATGAAGACAAACTATCAGCAGAAATGGCTGCCAGAAACATGGGAAACTCAAACAAAACTACCAGGCCTAGACAACAGGCCTCTATCAAGATTATGCCACCTGAGCAGAACACATAAACCTCACATTAAAAGCATAGAAAGAACACTCAAAGAGAAAATACAAGTCTCAGTATGAAAAAGCAGTTTACAATTTAGTAATTAAATAAAAATGCAGTTATAGTAATGCACACTATTACAGTTCCTAGCTGTAGCCACTAAATGAAAGTTTTAAACAGGTCAAGGTGCAAGCAGACTCTGGAGAATGCTTTTAACTGTAAACCGATAATTATAGTAATGTACAGTATTACAGTTCCTAGCTGTAGAAGACAGAAACCTCAAAAAATCAAAAATGCACAGAAAAGCTCGGATAGCGCACTCACAGAAAATACAACTCTCAGTATGAAAAAGCAGTTTACAGTTATTCAGTAAACATGCAATTAGAGTAATGAAACAGTATCTAGCCATGAAAAATACAGTTAAAACAGTATAAAACAGTACATAAATGCAGTGAAACAAAAAAGCTTTATAACAGTGCAAAATGTAGTAGATCAACTGTATAGCACAATTATAAGCATTTCAGAAGTGCAGTTCAGGTAAGGAAAGCTTCTAGGTAGTTTATTTTCTTGTTTAGGCTTTCAGCATTGAGCAGTAATACATCTAGATGTTCCTGGCTTTGATTTGCAATGTCAGAAGTACTTTCAATTTGGCATTGCCTAAAAAAGACACTATAGGGTAAGATAATGTTTTAGCCAATATTTCAAAGCCCAGAGGGAGGGAGGTGCAGACCATCCCTGGCAAAGCAGCGTGGTCTGTTGACCATCTCCTTCCATGCTGACAAATATTGTACCTCCCTAGAATGATACAGGAAACCAAGCCCATTATTAAAGTCAATCAGCTTTTGTTTATACTGTGGCATCATCCCCAGAGTAGGTAAACTGCTGTTCGATGCTAGGCTCATTCTAGCCTGAAACACACATTCCAAGATCTCTATGATGTTTCTCTTCATATAGTCCAGGGAGGTACATCTCAGGTCATTCTCTCCCACATGGACCATGACTGAGTCATATTGGTAACGGTGGTTTATTGACCTGAGTGCATGTGTAATGTGGTGGGTCCTAGCCCCTGATAGTAACTGACTGTAACTTTTTTCTTACTCAGCCTAGTGAGAGGGCCATCAGTGTGTCTCACGATGTAGTCTCCAATGACTAGAATGTTAGATTCTGTGGTGACTTGGCTTATGGGCTTAGATGAAGAGGCTTATCTCTCTGTTTGGTATGGTACATGTCTAACCCCAAGAAAAACATCGGGGGAGAAGGTTTTACTTGGTGGGCCCATATTGTGTCTATTAGGGTCTGCAATTCACTCTGGAACCTCCCTAGCATTGGACAATTCAGGAATATATGGATCTAGTCCAGCAGTGAATCATTAGCATATTTACAACACTATGAGGACCATTTTTTGAAAAATTCCTTACAATAACCACTGATGTATAAAAAATTTAAACTGGCATTGCTAGCCAAAAAACTTATACTTTTAGAAGTTTGATGCATACTTGGGGAACAAAACTGGTCTGGACCATTCCTCCAATGATGTAGAATATAGAATTTCTTTTACTACCTTTTTGAAATTTTCTGAGTTATATTGTCTAACTCCTAGCAATATTCTTATAAACTAAAAGAGGGTGGTCTTCTTCTTCTTCTTCTCGGGTATTAATTAGCTTTTATTGCAAGTTCTTTTTCCAGGAAGAACTATAGGTCCTTGTTTTGTCATCAATCCTATGTCTTTCCTTAAATGTATAAAATTAAATCTGCTTTCCTTGCTCCAATAACATTCCCATTGAGATTGAAAGCTCAGGAGCTAAAAGCTTGCATTCTTATTCATAAAGGCACATTTTGTGACATTAATTTTGAGAATAGTTTCATTCCAGAAAGTATTTTGGGCAGTATGAGAAGAAAAAGAACTGTAATCCATGGAATTCTTACATTTTAAAGCATTTCACAGAGAAATAAAAAAGATACATGTTCAATTTCAAAAAGAAGTTTAAAAAGAGACTTTACAGAGACATTTCTGCCATGATGAAGGGGGATTCTCACAAGGGATAATTGGCTGGGGGGCTTACAATGGCTGCAAAGGGCAGTTAGCCATTTAAGCAAGCCTTGTAAATAAGTTATAGACATTGGGTCTATATTATATACCAAAAAATAAGTACCCCGGTAGTCAGTCTCCAGTCCATTTATTGTATAAAAAATCAGTTAAGCGCTTTCATCAAACACAGTCAAGTCAACTGTGTTTGATGAAAATACAGTCCAAACACAACGTGCGTGAACCTCTGATGGCAATAAAACGTAGTAAAAATGCTGGGTGGTACCAAAATTCAACCACGATGATACTCTCGTGTAAACAGATAAACTTTTATTCCAAAGAGTGAGCGCTTTCGCCAAAGGCTTCTTCAGACTCTCGTTACAAAATAAAAATGCTTACAATCATGTTTAAAAACCTTTCCAAGGCGTACTATTGGTTGATAACCACCAACTTGTCACATGGTATGAAAAATAAATAAAAAGTGACAGATGCTTAAAACATATGTTTAAGTGAAAACACAACATCATACAAAAGTGCATACTTCAAAAGGCTAAACGCCCTGAATACATAAATATTGCAAAAAATACGACGTCATTGCAAATTCCTTTGTATATCTATTAAAATCATTAAAACTCTCAAAGCATACGTAAAATGCATTGCTTTGCTGGATAGTATAAAAACTCTGCAGTACTTTACAACCCATTATTGCTACGGGATGTAAGAATTAAGATTTCAAACAACTAATAAATCAATAATGACTCGATATGTATGGGCAATAAGTACAAACAACAATGAGCAACGTTGACATTCTATGGGCGAAAAGTGCATCTGGTCATGAGCATGTAGCTCACAAAGCCCATAGTGTGATTCAGGTATTCAGGACAGTCTATATACATGGACACCTCTTCTGTACCCTCACATGCACTGATAACACAGAGCTAACAAAATATATGTGTGGTAGCTATATGGTACAATCGCGACTACAAAACTATCATCTCCGTAATCTCCTGCTCTTCAAAAACGGCTTGATTTGTACCTTATCGTTGAGGCCAGGTGGTTTGTCAGATCTCAATCTTATGATCCACCTGGTCTCATGTTCTAGTGTTCGATTAATCACATCCCCTCCTCTAAATCCTTGGAAAATACATTGAATGACACAGAATTGGAAGTGGTGATTCATACCTGCCGTCTTATAGTGCCTAGCTAGTGCGTTAACTTCCGTACCCACTCTGATGTGATATGTGTGTTCCCTGACCCGTTCCTTTAGTGATCGATTGGTTTTCCCTATATAATAGGCATTGCATGATTTACAGGTTGCAATATATATGACATTCCTACTATCACAATTTGTATTGGTGTTAAAGTTGTAGATATGTCCTGTGGTGGGGTGCTTAAAGGTGGTCTCTTTATTTATGTGACCACATTGATTACAGTGACCACAGGGTGTAGTGTTTCTATTCCCCGTGCTTCTACTCTGTAAAGAATACCTAGGTCTACATAGTAAACTTTTTAAGTTAGGATGATTCTTGTAGGCTATACGCGGTTCTGGACCAATAACTTCACTGACTTCCCTATTTGATTGCAAAATTCCCCAATGCCTAGTCATGGCTCTCCTCACTTCCATACTCGTCTTACTGAAAGTGAGGTTAGCCCTTACCTCAGTTGTAGATGTAACTACATTATTAGTTGTTACAGTCTGTTCCATGAAGTATGGTCTAGCACTGCTATTCCTCAAGGATTCTACTGTACGAATTGTCTCCAAGATTTCTTTCTCTTTATAACCCCTTTCAAGAAATCTTTCTTTCATATCCTGTATTCCAATATCATAATTCTCTTGTTCTGGATTGAGTCTCGATACTCTCATGAATTGTCCTTTAAGGACATTATCAAAAACATGTTTGGGGTGCATACTTTGTCTGTGTAACAAATTATTCCTTTGGCACCCCTTCCTGTGTATTGTTGTGTTTAGCATACCATTAGACATCCTAAATACTTCCACATCTAAAAACGGTATGCTCCTATCTGAAAAATTCATGGTGAATTTCAGAAAGTCCGTTGTAGTGTCCAAATAGGATACAAAATTCTTAAGAGGTTTCATCCCCCATCCACAAGAAAAAAAGATCATCGACAAACCGGCAATACATGCCAGCATGTTCAATGAAAAGTGGACTACTATAGAGATAGACTTCTTCCCACCTGGCCATAACTAGGTTGGCGTAGCTATTGGCACAAGATGTGCCCATAGCTACGCCATCCTTCTGCAAATAGATGACCTCTTGAAATGCAAAAACATTGTTAGTTAGTACTGTTTCAAGTAACAATGCAATTAAATCAATTTTCCTATTTGAAAAATCTGAGTGTGCTTTTAAATATTCAGTTATTAGCCTTACACCTGTGTCATTGGGAATGACAGTGAAAAGACTAACTACATCAAGGGTCACCAAGAAATAGTGTTGCTCTTTACCCAACATACGTGTTTGAGAGTAGAGGTCTAAAAGAAAATGTTTACTATCTTTCAAAATCTTCTTATTCTCACTGACTATGGGTCTCAGTGTATTCTCCAAATAAATGGATAATGGTTCAGTGACCCAACCTTGACCTGCCACAATAGGTCTCAGTGGTGGATCTGTGTGACTCTTATGGACTTTAGGAAGTCCCTGTATCACCGGTATAATGGGGTCCTTAACTTTAAAGTAGTCATATAGTTGTTGTGTTATGTCAAACGACATAACGAGGTCATCTAAACTATTGTAAATACTGAAAACCATGTCAACTACAGAATCTTGAGTTATCTTAATATATGTTTGTCTATCATCCAGCATCTGATTCATCTTACTGGTATAGTGGGAGTAGTCCATAATGACCACAGGCCCACCCTTATCAGCCGGTCTAATTATGATAGAACTATCGTCTTTCAAAGATTTCAATGCCTGTCTTTGTTTATAGCTAAGATTATATCCATGTCTAGGAGGAACTTTCTCCTGATAACACTTGTATATATCATCCTCCACGACATTCCCAAATACCTCTATAGTGGGATGAAGTTGTGGGACATAAGTGCTATTCGCACGATGATTATTTTGTTCTGTTTTACTGTCAGACTGTCCAAAATCTAACCTAAGTTGTAAGTTGCGAATGAACAACTTAGTATCTATAATAGTGTCCACTAAATCACTATTTTTCGTGGGTATAAAACCAAGTCCCTTGCTCAATACCTGTTCTTCATGTTCATTTAAAACCCTTCTGGATAAATTCATAATTATTGATTCTGTCTTCCCCACATTTTCTTTATTGTGGGACCTTGTTGTTCCTGGTCGTCTATTGACCCTTTCCTCTTCTGTCTCCCCCTGCTGGTCGATCTTCTTTTGTCCAAAAAATAATTCTGGGCTATGGGGAGGGGGGCAGGTAACCTATTATCGTGCATGTAAATTCCTCTCTGAACTTGTAATTTAACAAGTTTAGTAAATACAGTCTCTAATTCTTGTTAAATTACAAGTTCAGAGACACTACTTTGAAGTATGCTTAAATAAATGAATTATACCACGTGGGCTTCGAATATTAAAGATGCCCACTACTGGTAGTTCATTACCGGACCTTTTGTATCGTTGGCAGCAGCTCAACTTGGAGCTTAGCTTCAGTTATATGAAGCTATTAATTGACTATCATTTGCCTGAGGAAAATCGACTAAGATCCATTGTAAATACATTATTTAGTGACTTTAAAGTTAAATATGTCGACAATGCATGTATGGAGAGACTTGGAAGAGTTATAGAGGATGTTTTACTTCTTGAGAAACGTCTGTTAGATCAGAAAAAAGTTAAAATTACCAGGGACACACGTGATTTCAACAACAATCACGTCTTTACTTGGCCCAGGGATAGGAATTTACATGCACGATTTAGTAATGGACAAGACATAACGCGTAGGCCTATAAACAGGGCAGGTATCAACAGTAGGAACGAAGTACTAAGCACACCAGTACCCAGTTTTGAGAAGGCTCATTATGATACCAATTCAGAAAATAGATTAAATGAAACATTGGCAGTAGGCAATAAACAGAGTGATGCTACTAGTGGCACCGGAATTAATATGAATATAGGGACCAAACAACAAGATGTGGTACAAATTAACAATGAGACGGAGGTTGGGAGTCCAACCCGACTGCAAGGCAATGGTAGTGATAGTAACACTGGTTTAGGAGAGAGTCTATTAGGCTGCATCACTGATGTACAGAAATCAGGTGCAGCAGTAGTCAGACCTAAATCGAAAAGCATGATTTCAACTCTGAATAGGTTACCTGCCCCCCTCCCCATAGCCCAGAATTATTTTTTGGACAAAAGAAGATCGACCAGCAGGGGGAGACAGAAGAGGAAAGGGTCAATAGACGACCAGGAACAACAAGGTCCCACAATAAAGAAAATGTGGGGAAGACAGAATCAATAATTATGAATTTATCCAGAAGGGTTTTAAATGAACATGAAGAACAGGTATTGAGCAAGGGACTTGGTTTTATACCCACGAAAAATAGTGATTTAGTGGACACTATTATAGATACTAAGTTGTTCATTCGCAACTTACAACTTAGGTTAGATTTTGGACAGTCTGACAGTAAAACAGAACAAAATAATCATCGTGCGAATAGCACTTATGTCCCACAACTTCATCCCACTATAGAGGTATTTGGGAATGTCGTGGAGGATGATATATACAAGTGTTATCAGGAGAAAGTTCCTCCTAGACATGGATATAATCTTAGCTATAAACAAAGACAGGCATTGAAATCTTTGAAAGACGATAGTTCTATCATAATTAGACCGGCTGATAAGGGTGGGCCTGTGGTCATTATGGACTACTCCCACTATACCAGTAAGATGAATCAGATGCTGGATGATAGACAAACATATATTAAGATAACTCAAGATTCTGTAGTTGACATGGTTTTCAGTATTTACAATAGTTTAGATGACCTCGTTATGTCGTTTGACATAACACAACAACTATATGACTACTTTAAAGTTAAGGACCCCATTATACCGGTGATACAGGGACTTCCTAAAGTCCATAAGAGTCACACAGATCCACCACTGAGACCTATTGTGGCAGGTCAAGGTTGGGTCACTGAACCATTATCCATTTATTTGGAGAATACACTGAGACCCATAGTCAGTGAGAATAAGAAGATTTTGAAAGATAGTAAACATTTTCTTTTAGACCTCTACTCTCAAACACGTATGTTGGGTAAAGAGCAACACTATTTCTTGGTGACCCTTGATGTAGTTAGTCTTTTCACTGTCATTCCCAATGACACAGGTGTAAGGCTAATAACTGAATATTTAAAAGCACACTCAGATTTTTCAAATAGGAAAATTGATTTAATTGCATTGTTACTTGAAACAGTACTAACTAACAATGTTTTTGCATTTCAAGAGGTCATCTATTTGCAGAAGGATGGCGTAGCTATGGGCACATCTTGTGCCAATAGCTACGCCAACCTAGTTATGGCCAGGTGGGAAGAAGTCTATCTCTATAGTAGTCCACTTTTCATTGAACATGCTGGCATGTATTGCCGGTTTGTCGATGATCTTTTTTTCTTGTGGATGGGGGATGAAACCTCTCTTAAGAATTTTGTATCCTATTTGGACACTACAACGGACTTTCTGAAATTCACCATGAATTTTTCAGATAGGAGCATACCGTTTTTAGATGTGGAAGTATTTAGGATGTCTAATGGTATGCTAAACACAACAATACACAGGAAGGGGTGCCAAAGGAATAATTTGTTACACAGACAAAGTATGCACCCCAAACATGTTTTTGATAATGTCCTTAAAGGACAATTCATGAGAGTATCGAGACTCAATCCAGAACAAGAGAATTATGATATTGGAATACAGGATATGAAAGAAAGATTTCTTGAAAGGGGTTATAAAGAGAAAGAAATCTTGGAGACAATTCGTACAGTAGAATCCTTGAGGAATAGCAGTGCTAGACCATACTTCATGGAACAGACTGTAACAACTAATAATGTAGTTACATCTACAACTGAGGTAAGGGCTAACCTCACTTTCAGTAAGACGAGTATGGAAGTGAGGAGAGCCATGACTAGGCATTGGGGAATTTTGCAATCAAATAGGGAAGTCAGTGAAGTTATTGGTCCAGAACCGCGTATAGCCTACAAGAATCATCCTAACTTAAAAAGTTTACTATGTAGACCTAGGTATTCTTTACAGAGTAGAAGCACGGGGAATAGAAACACTACACCCTGCGGTCACTGTAATCAATGTGGTCACATAAATAAAGAGACCACCTTTAAGCACCCCACCACAGGACATATCTACAACTTTAACACCAATACAAATTGTGATAGTAGGAATGTCATATATATTGCAACCTGTAAATCATGCAATGCCTATTATATAGGGAAAACCAATCGATCACTAAAGGAACGGGTCAGGGAACACACATATCACATCAGAGTGGGTACGGAAGTTAACGCACTAGCTAGGCACTATAAGACGGCAGGTATGAATCACCACTTCCAATTCTGTGTCATTCAATGTATTTTCCAAGGATTTAGAGGAGGGGATGTGATTAATCGAACACTAGAACATGAGACCAGGTGGATCATAAGATTGAGATCTGACAAACCACCTGGCCTCAACGATAAGGTACAAATCAAGCCGTTTTTGAAGAGCAGGAGATTACGGAGATGATAGTTTTGTAGTCGCGATTGTACCATATAGCTACCACACATATATTTTGTTAGCTCTGTGTTATCAGTGCATGTGAGGGTACAGAAGAGGTGTCCATGTATATAGACTGTCCTGAATACCTGAATCACACTATGGGCTTTGTGAGCTACATGCTCATGACCAGATGTACTTTTCGCCCATAGAATGTCAACGTTGCTCATTGTTGTTTGTACTTATTGCCCATACATATCGAGTCATTATTGATTTATTAGTTGTTTGAAATCTTAATTCTTACATCCCGTAGCAATAATGGGTTGTAAAGTACTGCAGAGTTTTTATACTATCCAGCAAAGCAATGCATTTTACGTATGCTTTGAGAGTTTTAATGATTTTAATAGATATACAAAGGAATTTGCAATGACGTCGTATTTTTGCAATATTTATGTATTCAGGGCGTTTAGCCTTTTGAAGTATGCACTTTTGTATGATGTTGTGTTTTCACTTAAACATATGTTTTAAGCATCTGTCACTTTTTATTTATTTTTCATACCATGTGACAAGTTGGTGGTTATCAACCAATAGTACGCCTTGGAAAGGTTTTTAAACATGATTGTAAGCATTTTTATTTTGTAACGAGAGTCTGAAGAAGCCTTTGGCGAAAGCGCTCACTCTTTGGAATAAAAGTTTATCTGTTTACACGAGAGTATCATCGTGGTTGAATTTTGGTACCACCCAGCATTTTTACTACGTTTTATTGCCATCAGAGGTTCACGCACGTTGTGTTTGGACTGTATTTACATTTTAGCGTGAAATCCTCGTCTTAACTGAAAGCAGCGCTGCATTGGGATTGTGCATTCTGTGTTTGATGAAAGCTCTTAACTGATTTTTTATACAATAAATGGACTGGAGACTGACTACCAGGGTGCTTATTTTTTTGGTTTAATTGTCTTTGGTAAGCACTTCTACACCACTTTACTGGTTTCTATATTATATAGTCAAAGTTTCAAAACTTTGAACCTCACATGAGCGAACTCATATGAGCGAAGTTCGAAACATCGTCTATATAATAAAATAAAAAAAAAACTTACCTTACTGGTCTGAGCAGGGGGGCAAGCCCCCCACCCCCCCCACTTAAATATACCAACTCCGAGAACTCACTTCAGTATAGAAAGGGAAAATTTCTCATTCTGCGTGTGAAAAGCCATTGATTTTCACCTTCTACCTTTCCAACATTCGATCATATGATGTCGATCATCTATGATTCGAACATCGAAACTGTCACTCATCTAATATAGACCCTGGACATTAGCAAAGTATATGATAACAGAGGATTATGGATTTGGGGATGGGACTGTCATACTGTATTGAAAAGGAAAAAATGTCCATATTCCTAGCATGATAAGTATAGAGGTTAACAAAGGTGTTGTAAAATATTGCAGACAACTGAAAACATTTTTTTTTCCCTGTGGAGATGATTATTATACAAGTAATTGTGATAAAATGTTATATTTGTGGGGAAACAGGTCATGATGCAAAAATTATGATCTGAAATGTTATAATTGTAGTAAAACTGGGCATTTATGGATAGACTGTAACCTAGAGAAAATGGATGAAGAAGAAGAAAGCAAAAGTGAGGATAGTACACAAACAGAAGAAACAGTCCCAATAAAAGATAAAGAAAATATAGGGTAACACGATCTGGGTAACAATAAAGATAGGGATAAAGAGAGAAATGAAATGGAAGAGAATGTAGAAGAAAGTTCTGAAATAAGTAACGAAGAAGATGTAAACTGGAAAATAGTGAAAGGTGAAAAGAATTTTTATTGGCAAAGTATATATATATATATATATATATATATATATATATATATATATATATAATACAGAAAAAGGGAAGTCTGAAGGGATAAGTGTAAAAGAGAAAAAGACAGGAGATGAATAATAAAAATGAGATAACTTGTTCACAAACACAAGGTACAGGGTTTGAATCTCACAGGGGATAATTGGCTAGGCTTAAAATGTCTCGCAAGGGCAGTTAGCCTAGTACTAATCTATGAACCTATGAACCTATGAACCAAGTTTACATAATTTATGAGAAGATACAACATAGACATAATGGCAATTTTAGAGTGCTTTCAGTAAATGTAAATAGTATCACAAACATAAGTAGAAAAATAGGTATTCTAAACTGGTGTAATAAGTGTGGTGTTAACATAATAATGGAAGATATTAGATTTTTGAAGCAAGCAGAGAGCTTACAAACAAAGAAACTCTGGGGAGGTGATGCAATATGGAACTTTTGAAAGGAACTATGTTCAGGCATAGTTGAACTTTGTAGAAAGTCAGTGAAAATATTGAATGTAGCACTGGACAAAAATTCAAGAAAATAAGGAGTACATTAGACTGGGAAAAAGGAATAAATGAGAAATTATGGAATGAAAATGGAAAAAAAAAATAAGTATGTGTTTATGGAAAGATCACATTTCCACCAGAGTGTGTTATAAAATCAGGTCTGATTGGTGGCTATCTTGGAAAGAAAAAAAATATAAGAAATGTTTTTAGAATTTTAGAAAGATGTAAGAAAAGCAGAAAAAA
The DNA here is from genome assembly GCF_019279795.1 of Protopterus annectens. NCBI lineage: Eukaryota > Metazoa > Chordata > Ceratodontiformes > Protopteridae > Protopterus > Protopterus annectens. The sequence continues at coordinate 506,241,128 of NC_056734.1, read as the reverse complement.
TAAATTATAATACAATGTATATGGATGCTTTAAAGGATTTGTAAAGGAGCCATAATCAATATTATATATGTGATGCCCGTGCACTGGCCCAGTAATCAAGGAGCCTCAATCCTCACAACTAACACCAGTAAGGGACGTGCACATTGGGAAGATAACAAGTACATGCACAGTAAATTACAATTTCCCTTAAGAGCACACAGAGATCACAGTCAGTCTGGGGCTGGTTTCTCCCTTTCTCTCCAGATCCCCAATAAGACTCCCTACTGGCACAGCTATAGGGTTCAGATCTGCCTTCCTTATCTTTGACTACCCTCACTGTCTTCCATTGTTTAAGTGAGCTGCTTAAAATCCCCATTCCTCTTCTACCTTCCCATTTTGCCCAACTTGAGGATAACCATCTATGATGTCCCACTACTGGCCAGTAATCAAGGAGCCTCAATACCCACCACTGGCAACAGTGGGGGACATACATTGGGGGATGACAGGTGCACACACAGTATTTCCAGATGCAGATCACTGTATCAAGTGCAATTTCCCTTAAGAGCACACAGAGACAACAGTCAGTCCGGGGTGGTTTCTCCCTCTTTTTCCAGATCCCCAGTAAGACTCCCCACTAGCACAGCTATAGAGTTGAGATCTCAGCCGAGTGGTCAAGCCAAAACCTCCAGCACCCTCTCTGTCCAACCAGTTCTTCATGTACCTGCCCAAGTAGCTGACACACATACACTTTGAGATTTGTTTTATATGCAAACACACTGAAACTCCTGAAGAAGGCTGTCACACGTTTACTAGCTATGCTGCCTTCTGCCCAGACTATAAGGTAGAAATCACTGCCACCAACCACGACTTATCAGGTACTAATAAGGCCCTTTCCAAAGGGTGACCAATTCTACTGTATAATGTTAGTGTTATCCAGATAAAAGTGTGACCCAGGGCTAAGGCTATTGGAGTGGCTTGTACAGCATCACCAAATACATGCAAGTATGCTAAGAGCGTATGTATCTCTACGCAGAACCAGCCACAGTTAAAATGTTTAAAAAATATTTAATAATAAATAATAAAAGCACAAGACAATACTTATTAACTCAACACAGTGACAATACTGCGTTCAGAAAGCACAGGAAATACTTTAAAACAACATTGTAGGAGAGTCTCACATAAACATAAAAAACATCTACACTAATCTGGCTGTATTCCTATCTATCTCTAAGACAAATACTAAGATCTAAGTCTTACTTACAGAGCAAGCAAAGTGCTGGTGAGTTGTTGCCAGATTCAGAGCAAAATACAAAATGCACTGACTTTCTGTGAGAGATAACCACAAAAAAAGAGTGAATGTCCAGTCCCTCAGTTAGTAACAAACTTCTTTAATAACAGGCAAAATTAGTGCTTTCATCTTGTGTACAAGACTTCATCAGATGCCCCAGTTTTGCATTTCATCCTATTTATATCTTAATCAATTACATCCAATTAACATTTAAAGACAAAATAAACAATTAAATTACTGTTGAAAAATTAATATATAAAAACACTTACAAAACACTGGGAAACATTCATAAACCCATAAAAATGTATATGTTAAGTGGGTTTTGATAACATTTTTATGGGTTTATGAATGTTTCCCAGTGTTTTCTAAGTGTTTTTATATATTAATTTTTCAACAGTAATTTAATTGTTTATTTTGTCTTAAAATGTTAATTGGATGAAATGCAAAATGGGGGGATCTGATGAAGTCTTGCACACAAGGTAAAAGCGCTAATCTTGCCTGTTATTGAAGACGTTTGTTACTAACTGAGGGACTGGACCTTCACTTTTTTTTGTGGTTGAGTCTTTTACAATTATGTTGTATCTTTTTTTCTGTGAGAGATAGTTCTTAAATTACTAATACACATTACTGCTGAATCATTTTGGATAACATCATTCTTGCCACCTCTGCTCAAGTTCCCAGGTCACAGAACTTAAAATTTAACATTTCATTGTGATCTGCAGCTACCAGGAAGTCACAGAGCAATAAAACACACTTTACATGTGAAAACTAGTAATTATCTCTGTCTTAAGACAATAGAATGAAGCTCCTAGCCCAGACATTCTATCTCTTAGCTTGAGATCACACACAGTCATAAAATTCTTTACTTATTTTCTCAGAGTTTGCAAGTTAACTCTGTATATCTCAATTTCTACCATAATACATACATTACATAGGCATAGTGCACTGTGGTTACAATTTTGAAGCTCAGCACATAACACAGTTTTCTTACATTTGTTACACAAGCCTGTGGATCATATTAATATTTACAATGACACAGAATTATTTAGACAATTCTATCTAACTGGGCTGGCAGCCTCTCAGTTTATCACATCCCCCTCCCCCAAGAACTGAAGCTAGTTTTTCAAGTGACCCTTGAAAAATATTGCTTGAGAGGATTGAGCCTATCTGGGAATACCTTACCTCATTCCCTGTATTGACAGCCCATCTGCATTGGCATTGCTAATCCTAGTGTGGTACTGCACTGACATATCATATGGTTGCAACCATAGGCTCCATCTTAGCAACTTGGCATTTTGCTGGCTAGCTCGATGTAACCATGTTAGGGGATTGTGATCTGTGACTACAGTGAATTTCCTTCCATACAGATAAGGCTGAAGTTTCTGTCGTGCCCACATTGTGGCTACACATTCCTTTTCTACAGCTGCATAGCATTCCTATGTTGGTTGGAGTCTACAGCTAAGATAAACCATTGGGTGCTCTTCTCACTCTGAAGAAATTTGGGTAAGTAAAGCCCCCACCCCATGATTCAAAGCATCCACCTGCACAACAAATTATTTGATGTAATTGAGACTAGCTAACACAGGGGTTCCTCCCAAAGCTTCTTTAAGCTTCTGGAATGCCTGTTCACATGCTGTGGTCCACACTAAGTTATCTGGCCTGTTTTTCCTTATCAGGTCTGTGAGGGGAGCAGCTATGGTGCTATAACTGGGGGAAAACTTTCTGTAGTACCCTGCTGTCCCTAAAATGAACTCACCTGCTTTTTGGTAACAGGTGCAGGCCATGCCTGAATGGCTTCCACTTTGGCAGGTTCTGGCCTGATCTTTCCACTCCCCACTCTATGTCCCAGGTAAGAGACCCATGTCATACCCATCTGACATTTGCTGGCCTTAATAGACAACCCTGCCCTCTGTAGTCTGCCCAACACCTCCCTGACATGCTGCTCTTGCCAGGAATGGCTGTAGATGGTAATATCATCTAGGTAAGCAAGGGCAAAATGCCCTGCTCCTGCTAGGATATGATCTACCAGCCTGTGGAAAGTCACTGGGGCATTTTTCATCCCAAAGGGCATCTTTGTGAACTCATACAAGCCAAAAGAAGTCACAAAGACTGACGTCTCTAAAGCACTGGGAGTCAAGGGCACCTGCCAGTAACCCTTGGTAAGATCAATGGTGGTAAGATACTTAGCCCAACCCAGCTGCTCTGCGGCTTAATCTGTTCTAGGCATGGGGTAAGCATCTGACTCTGTGTGACTATTTAATTTCCTATAGTCCACACAGAACCTGGTGCTGACATCCTTCTTTGGCACCAGCACCACTGAGGAGGCCCAGGGACTATTGGAATCTTGAATTACCCCTAGTTCCAACATTTTCTGTATCTCGTCCCTCAGAGTCTGTTTGACTCTCTCACGCAGCCTATAAGGGGCCTGCCTAGTAGGTCTTTGGGGTCCTGTATCCACCTGGTGCTGCACCAGGTGGGTGCATTCTGGTTTCCAGTGAATATGTACCCAAACTCCTGTAACACTGCTTGGATTTCTCAAACCTGGGTTGGAGATAGCTGCTAGGACATTGCTAACCCTTCCACTGAGGTGTCAGTCTGAGCCTTACTGAGGAGATCAGTCACCAGATCTCCCCCAGACTCCTCCTGCAATACACTGCAAATACTCAGCACAAAGGCCTCCTTATCATGGTATAGTTTCATCATGTTAACATGGTACAATTTGTGGTCCTGCCTACTGCCTAGCAGTTCCACCATGTAGTTAACATCACTGACCTTCCTTACCATCTTGTAGGGTCCTTCCCAGGCTGCCTGCAGCTTGTTGTGTCTGACAGGAATGAGAACCATTACCTGCTGCCCTACAGCATGCTCTGTAGCTTGAGCATTCCTGTCATACCAGACCTTTTTCTGCTGTTTGGGTTCTGCCAGGTTCTCCTGAGCCAAGCCCATATGTTCCCTGAGCCTTGTACTGAGGATTAGAACATATGCCACAACAGACTGCTTGTGAGATAATACTTTACTTCCTACAACTACTTAACACCAAATCAAAAATACTACTACCTTTCCTCAACTACCTCTGCTTAGCTGGAGACATGCATCCAAATACTGGACCAAACACTGCCTGTACTGCCTGTACTGCTAATCTCCCCACTTCAAACTATAAAGCTAACCATAAATACATCAAATTCTTCACCATTAATGCACAACGTTTACGAAATAAAGTAACCCGATTCCATGCCTGGTTGAACAACAACCAACCCCACATTGTAGCCATTTCAGAAACATGGCTAAAGCCTCACATTAGTGACTCTGAAATCCTTTCTCCTGGATTCCAATCCCTCAGACATGACCGCCCAAACAGAAAAGGTGATGGGGTAGCCTTAATCTACTCTAACCTACTATCCATCACTCCATACCCTAATCCTATCCCCACATTCAATAATGCAGAACTAGTAACAAGCCTGCTGAAAGTAAATAACCACAAAAGCATTTGTATCATTGCTCTCTATATCCCCCTGGTAACAACACCACTACTCTGGAGGACATACTCCTCTGGACCTCGACCAATATTAAGCAGGAGACCTTTATACTTGGAGATGTAAACATCAATTGGAATAAAATCAGTAACCCCAATCCCACTATATCCATCAATCTATTTAACTATACACAAATTACTAACTCCATCACCAGGCCCAATAAAACAACCCCCCAGGTACCACACTAGACTGGATCCTAGCTTCCCATCCCAATAAAATCTTAAACTCTGGCATCACACCTGACCCTATAGGAGACCACTTGCCAGCATTTATCTACTGAGCTACCCACTCCTCTCCTCACCTACACCAAGTCGTCCACACATGTAACCTCACAAACTTTGACCCAACTACCTTCTCTAACTCCCTGAAACAAACAAATTGGAACACACTAAAAACCCTTCCACTAGATAATGCCATAGAATTTTTCAACTCCTCCTTCTTGAACATCCTCAACTCCCTAGTGGCAACAAGAACAAAAAGAGTAGAAACCAAATCCGCCCCTTGGCTAACCAAAGATACCAAAAAAATTATGCTACAAAGAGACAAATCCTGGAAAACATACCATCAAAACAAGCAGCCTGAAACTTTTCTTAAATATAAACAACTCTGCAACCTTGCTAAAAAAGCAAATCATCAGAGACAAAAAGTCCTACTATATTAAACTACAATCTAACCAATCTAAAAGCCCAAAACAATTCTGGAACTCCATTAATTCTCTTCTCAGCCCAGGTACCAAAAGCAACCCCTGCCCTGACACCAGCAAATCTGACCCTGAAATAGCCTCTCTGTTCTTCACTAACTCTATAGCTGAACTGACCAAAACCTTCCCTAACAATAACCCTTCCCCTCAATCCACCCTTTTGTCACCACCACCTACAACACCCTCTGCCCCCAACCCTACACCTATATTCAACCTTAAACCCATCTCAACATCCTATATAAAAAAATTACTCTCCAAATTAAAACCTTGCTCCAATACCCCTGACAATATCCCATCCTCCTTCCTAACATAGCTGCAGATTGTATCATTCTTCTCATTAGCATCCTGATCAATAGATCCATGCTAGAATCTTATGTTCCCTAACTATGGTGCACTGCCTTTATTCTACCTCTCCATAAAGGAGGCAAAAACAACATCTCTAACTTGTGCCCCATAGCCATCCTCTCCCCAATTTCCGAACTACTAGAAAAATGCATTCACATTCAGCTCATGCCATTCTTAGCCAATAACCAACTAATCACTCCAACCCAACATGGCTTCCGTTCAGGCCATAGTACAACCACTGCACTTCTCTCATTGCTAGAGACAATAAATCTTGCCCAGGACTCTGGAAAAATAGTTTCTACTGTTCTTCTAGATCTGTCCAAGGTATTCAATACCATCTCCCACACCCATCTCCTAAACCATCTCTCTGACCTTAATATCTCCCAGAATACCTTATACTGGTTCTCTAGCTACCTTTCCAATAGATCTCAAGCTGTAAAATGGGGGACAGGTATCTCAACCTTCCTTCCCACCCCCACTGGGGTTCTCCAGGGATCCATACTCGGTCCAATGCTGTTTAACATCTTTATTAACAATTTCCACAAAGCCATACCCAATAGAAAAATTGTACAATATGCAGATGATTCCACATTAATCTGTAGTGCCACCAACTCCCATAACTTCAGACACTGACCCAAGCTGCTTTCTCCACCACTGAAAATTGGATGCTTTAGAATCACCTCGCATTAAATGCCAGTAAATCCAAAATACTATTATTCTCTCCCTCAAAAGCTTCCCCTCTTGATAAAAATTCATTCCAAATCATTAACCAAAATAACTCCACTGTAGTGGTTGTTCCCTTTGTCAAACTACTTGGGGTCACTATTGATGAACACCTGAAATTTGACACTCACATCCAGCAAAACATTAAGAAAACTCATATAAAACTTGGCATGCTATACAGGAACATCCAATTTCTCTCTCCTTCCACCAGACAAACACTTGCTGCTACATATCTATTCCCTTTACTAATGTATGGCGCTCCTCTGTTAACTAACTTATCTGCCACACTCACTTCAAAATTGGAAATCTGTTATAATAAGATTTCAAAATTTGTCACCAAAGCCAAATACTCCTCCCATCACTGTAGTGCCCTTAATTTGTTACACTGGCTTGAACTCTCCAACCATTAGACTATCGTCAGATTACCACAGCCCACAAACTAATCTTTCAACTCTCTAAGTGCCTTGCTCTATGCAACATCCTTCTCCTCTACACCCCTCAGAGAACTCTCAGATCTACTCACCAAAACCTAATCTGTGTCCGAAAACCCAGTCGCCCTGCTGGTCAACTCCTGCTATCCTTTTCCTTAGCAAAAAAATTGAATTCTCTTCCTTCCTCTCTAAGGACCTGTGCAAACTTTGAAAACTTTAAATCTCAGTTACATTCCTACCTTTACTCTAACAGAAAATGCAACTGCATTCTCCCACCTAGTCCTATAATTCTCTATCCACCTCTTAACCCCTCTCCAGCTATGATTACTAGCCTCTCTAGCTATGATCTATAGGCTACCACACACACATGTACATATTGTAAATATCAAATTTGTACCATGTACCTAAGAATTTACACCTGCTCTCTAACATGAAATGTATCTGTAAATTGTTCATTAATAATATTGTGTCTGTATCTAAAGGTAACATGTACCTAAGAAATCACACATGCTCTCTAGCATGAAGCATAATTGTAAATTGTTCTTCTTTTCTATATTGTATCTGTATCTAAATTTTGTAACATGGAGCTTTTCTCACCGGGCCTCCACTGAAAATGGGCTCACTGAGCCTAGTGGACATCCCCGGTCATCAAACTGGAAATAAATAAATAAATAAATAAGTTCACATTCACCTTCGAACTCATCACAAATTAAATCTAGAGGTTCCCTCACCCTATGCCCATTCAACTCAAAGGATGAAAAATCCATGGATTCCTGGGAAACCTCTCTGTAAGCAAACAATAGATGGGGCAAATATTTGTCCCACTCCCTCTTAAACTGGTCTGCAAATGCCTGTAGCATGAACTTGAGTGTAGAGTTTAACCTCTCAGCAAGACCATTAGTCTGGGGCTGGTAGGGGGTGGTCTTTAAGTGCTTCACCCCACAGTACTTCCACAGACAAGCCAGTAGGTCTGACATGAAATTGGCACCTCTGTCATTCAGTATTTCTTTTGGGAAATCTACCCTGCTAAAAATCTCTAACAAAGTATTTGCCACCTTTTCTGCCTCAATGGAGGACATAGTCACTGCCTCAAGGTATCTTGTAGCATAATCTACTTCCACTAGGATATACTTTTTCCCTGTGGAGTTTGGGTACTTAGAGGCCCCACAATATCCATAGCTACCCTCGGAAATGGCTTCTCACTCACAGGCAAAGACATCAAAGGAGCTTTCACCTTGTTTCCTGCCCTGCCTACCTTTTGGCACTGCTCACAGGTCCTGCAGTACCCTGTTACATCTCTGGTAATCCCAGGCCAATAAAAGTTCTGCATAATATGTCTCTTTGTACGTTTTATACCCATATGACTTGCAAAGGGAATGTCATGGGCTGTGGCTAGAAGTGCAGATGGTAGGGTCTAGGTACTACCAACTGCTGTATTCTCTCACCCTCTAGCCCTCACTCAGGGGTCCACTCTCTATGCAGTAACCCTGTTTCCAAGTGTACAGATTCCCCCTTCCCTTGAGAATCAGGTGCCTCACTAGCTACCTGCCTCAGGCCTTGTAATGTAGGGTCTGAGAGCTGAGCCTGTCCCAACTCTGTCTTTGTAACCCTTTCCATCTCCCCTTCCATGGGAAGCCTGGTATCCTCTGACAGAGGTGCCTCACTCTCAGCCTGGGTACTACTACTCACCTCTGCCCTTGCAGTCACTCTGTCCAAGGGAATATCAGTACCAACAAGCAGCTGTGGCTCACCTTCAGTCTCACTGTTACAGAATAGCTCCCCCCTAAATTAACCACCTCACCAGTCCTGGCTGCAAGTGTGCAGTCTGTCTAGGTCTCCCCCAGGCTACCAGACCCACATGCTTGTCTCCAAGTCTGACTGCATGTAAATGCATATTCACATGGTACTGCCTCATCAAAATCCTTCCCTATCAGGACATCTACATGATGGTAGTTTGGTACCCCTGTTGCCTCAAGACAACCTACTATTGGCATTTTGTCTTTCTGACTTACTGGCTCCCTCACCTGTTGTTCCCTACCTTGCCTCCATGGACATCTATATGCTACATGGTCCCACTGGTTGCATTCAAAACATTTAACCCTAGGTCCTGGACATGTACTGGGACTAGTGGCTTCCCCTGCTACTGTCAGATTCTGTTGGGGCAGTCGGGGCTGCCCACCATGTGTTCCTTTTGATCCATGAGCAGCACTGGGTGTCCCTTTCCTGTGCAGTGATGCCCTGCTTGCTAGGTATTGGTCTCCCTTCTTCCCCAACTCATCTGCAGTAGAGCATTGTCTATCAGCTAACCAGATCCTAATGTCCTCAGGCAAAGTGGTAAGGGCTTGTTCCCTCACCAAAAGGTCTGCCAGCCCTTCAAAAGTGGTGACCTGACATCCACTCACCCACCTATGAAAATAAGTGCTAAGTTCAGCAACATATTCACACACAGTTTCATTTGCCCTGTGTGTATGCTCACAAAATCTTTTCCTATAAGCTTCAGGTGTTAGCTTAAAAAATTCTAGTAAACACTTCTTTACAGCATTATAGTTTAAAAAGTCAACATCAGCTAGTTTGGAAAGAACATTTACAGCTTTACCAAGGAGTAAGGGGGTTAGGAACCATCCTGATAGCCTTTGGTCAACATCATACTGTTTAGATACCCACTCAAACATATGAATGAAACTATCAAAATTATCCCCCTCTGTAAACTGTGGAAGAAATTTCTTGACCTTTGTTGCTTCTGGGGTTCAGTTCCTCCCTTCCCCATTACCCCCATGACTCTGGGGAAGAGTCAGCATTTCCTTCTCATGTTGCCTCTGCCTCTCCTTTTCCTTTTCCTCAGCTTCTATTTCGAAATGCCTGGCCTCCAACTCAAGCCTCTTTAGCTTCAGACAGCTTTTTTAAATCCTCTCTAGAAAGGTTGAGCTGTCCATTCTCTGACTGCTGTACATCTCCAAGGCTAGTCTGATTGATCTCCTGGTTGCTACTGTCAGCTGCAGCTGTGACTAAAGCTGCAATCATGTCTGTTTTAGTCAGGTTTCAATGCATCAGTCCTTTAGCCTGGCACATCTCAGCCAACTGGCTACTTGTTAGCTTTCCATATTCCTCTGCTGACATGCTTGCCTGCTCTCCCTGACTAAATAAGCTAACAAAAGAAATATAACAATTGTGATCTGAACTCTGAATTTTCAGTGCATGGCTGATTTAGACTACAAAAACATCTTCAGTGATCACTGTACACAAGCTACAGGAATTCACTATCCACACCACTGCATGCTAATTAATATGTGATGTGGCTAACTCACCACTATCAACCAATTAATATTTGATGTAGATCTCCCACCACTGCCAAAGAATTAATATGTGATGCCTGTGCACTGTTCCACTAATCAAGGAGCCTCAATCCTCACCACTAACACCAGTAAGGGACATGCACATTGGAAGGATAACAAGTACATGCACAGTAAAGTACAATTTCAATTCAGATCCCAAGTAAGACTCCCCACTGGCACAGCTATAGGGTTCATATCTTAGCTGAGTGGTCAAGCCAAAATCTCCAGCACCCTCTCTGTCCAACCAATACTTTGTGTCCCTGCCCAAGTAGCCGACACACACACACTTTGAGATTTGTTTTATATATAAACACATTGACACTCCTGGGGAAGGCTGGCACAGGTTCACTAGCTATGCCCCCTTCTGTCCAGACTATAAGGTAGAAATCACTACCACCAGCCATGGCCTGACATACAAGGTCATGTCCAACCCAGAATTGATGGACATCCTCCACCTAAAGAAAGCCATAACCCTTCGAGCCACATGCTCCAGGGATCTAAACCTCACCACAACAATAAATAGGACATGCTGGAGGGATATATTCCTGTCCCAGAGACCTCCCATGCTCTGGAACAAGATTCCAATCTACATTAGGCAGAGCTCCTCACTAACCCTCTTCAAGAGAAACCTTGACGAGTGGATGGGAAACAGAAAGTTTACCCCGGGATCACTTCAATGACTCTGCTGGATAGAGGCACAGGGAACTCATCTAAGGGGTGGCGAAAGCCAACACATTCCAGCCAGGCTTATAAATGCCTTTGGGCAGATAGCCTAGTATCTACCTATGAACCTAACCTATGAACCTATGAACTACTTATCAGCTACTAATTAGGCCCTTCCCAAAGGATGACCAATTCTAATGTGTAATGTTATTCTTATCCAAATAGTAAGTGTGACCCAGGGCTAAGGCTATTGGAGTGGCTTGTATAGTATCACCGAATACATGCACATACTCTAAGAGATTATATATCTCTACACAGAACCGGCCATAGTTAAAAAGTTTAAAAAAATATTTAATAATAAATAATAAAAGCACAAGACAATACTCATTAACTCAGCACAGTGACAATAGAGAGTTTAGAAATTACAAGAAATACTTGAAAACAACACTGTAAGACAGTCTCAGATAAATATAAAAAAGATCTATACTAATCTGGCTGTATTCCTATCTATCTCTAACAGAAATACTAAGATCTAAGTCTTACAGAGCAAGCAATGTGCTGGTGAGTTGTCAGATTCAGAACAAAATACAAAATGCACTGACTTTCTCCGAGAGATAGTTCTTAAATTACTAATATACATTACTGTTGAATTATTTCAGATTACATCATTCTTGTCACCTCTGATCAAGTTTCCAGGCTCACAGAATTTACAATTTAACATTTCTTTGTGATCTGCAGATGCCAGGAAGTCACAGAGCAATAAGACACTTTACATGTGAAACCTAGTAATTATCTTTGTCTTAAGTCAATAGAAAGAAGCTCCTAGCCCAGACATCCTGTCTCTTAGCTTGAGATCATTTACAGTTGTAAAATTATTTACTTATTTTCTCAGAGTTTGCAAGTTAACTCTCTATGTCCCAATTTCTACCATCAAACATGCATTACACAGGCAGAGAGTTTATACACATTTCTACTTTCTTCCAGCAGGGTGCACTGTGGTTACAATTTTGAAGCTCAGCACATAACATAGTTTTCTTACATTTGTAACACACGCCTGCAGATCATATAAATATTTCCAATGACATAGAATTATTTACACAATTCTGTGTAGCTAGGCTGGCAGCCTCTCAATTTATCACAATATACTACAATTGAGAATTTATGAAGAAATCAAGAGAAAATCAAAGAATTGTTATTTAAGCAAAGATATGTTTGGAAGGTAAAAAAGAAGTATCAACTTATTTGAGTAGCATAGTGAAAGAGAACACTAATATAATGAGAGAAATGAAAGATGATAGTGGATGTAAAAAGATCTTTGGAACAAATTTTGAATATCACAATAAATTATGTAAAGAAATTTTTTTTAAAACAGGCAAAAAGGTGCAAACAAAAGAACAGCATGTTAAAAAACTGACAGAACAAGAAAAAAACATTGGAAAATGAGATTTCTTTATATGAATTAGATAAGGTACATAACCACGTTCCAATCAATTTCAGGATCAGATGGTATAGAAGACAAATTTTGTAAGAAGTTTACAGACTGGCAGAAAAAATACTTCTTAAGAGTTATAAATGACTGGTTAAATGAAGGCTTTACATATACAGATTTATGCAGTGGTATATTTAAATTTCTATGAAAAAGGAAGATAAAAATACAATTGAAAATTAGGGACCTATAGTATTAAACAATACAGCCTAGATTTTAGTAAAATAATTCAGAAGAAAATGGAAAGTAAAATGAACAGTATTATAGAAGACACCATATATAGTTTAAAGGAAACAGATGTCAAGAACTATTATTCATAGTAAGGAAAATTGTGGATGATATTATAAACAGGACTGATGAGACCAAGATCATGATAGGAGATTTAAATAAAGCATTTGATATAGAACAACATGAACCTTTGTGGACAATTATGGAAGAGTATAACATTAGTAATACAATTAAGAATGTATGTTGTTCTGCATAAAATAAAAATAAAGAATTTTAGTGAGTGGATAATTAAGCAGTGGAATATATATATAAATAGTGGCATAAATAAGGGGTATCCTATGAATAGTATATCATTTGCATTAGTTATGAATGTTTTAGAGATATAAATTTGTACATGAGAGGTGCTACTTACAGTACTACTGAAGATATAAACATTCTAGTTAATTTTACTTATGTAGATGATATATTGATAATGAAAAACAAAGTCTGGATGAAAGAAGTTATATGTTATATACATCAATGTTTAAACATACTAGGCATGACTTTAAATAAAGAAAAAAGTAAACTGCTGGGTGATGCAGTAAAAATAGGAGGAGTATCTTTCTAATTGAAAGAAGTCTCTGTTTTAAGAATAACATTTGTGGGTAAAAATGTAAGCGAGGAATGATGAAATAGGATACTAGATAAAATAAAGGAACTTTGTTGTTTTTGGAAAACATACAAGCTATTGTATAATAGAAAAGTTTTATTTGATTAACTTAGATATATTGGGAAAGACTGAATATTTAACTAGTATCTATATGTTGCCAATAAAGTATGAAAAATTTTACAAGTAATTTGTTTCTTTTATATTGTGTTCAAGATTGAATCCAGTGAAGACAGGAGTCTTATACATGGACAAGAAGATGGAGCTTTAGGATTAATAAAACCAATTGTTCATACTACTTCTCTGAATTTGTATAACATTTTGTTTTGGTAAATTATACAAATTAAAAGATAGTACTAAATCTATTACAGTTCAAATATAAGCAGCATTGGGATATGTTAATTTTTTTTTTCAAAAGAGGAAAAGCATATCTAAATGAAATAATGAGATGTTTTCAAGAAACAAATATTTTATGGAAAATAAAACATTGATAAAATAGGAAATGAGAGGATAGTGTGGTATAAAACTATCATGATACAATATTATTATGTTAATTCTTGGGCTAAGATAACAAATGAAAAAGTTAAAGCTAATAAGAGTATGAAAAGCATAGTGTAGTAAGCAAGAAGAATATCAATATTTTTATGAATTTTAGTTATTAACAAATTGTCAGTAAAGACAGATATGCTATATATAAAACAGTGAAAGAGTTTGCATATATTGTGGTAAAGAAGAAACTACAGAACATGTTTCCTTACAATGTTTAAGAGTTGCAAAGTTGTGGGAAAAATTCTGTATAGAAAATGTATTTGATAATATAAAGGAGATAAACAAAATAAATATAGATATGAGAATGTATGGATATTATAGACATAAAAAGATGGAATATGTTAAGCAAAATAGATAATATCTTGTGTGCACTATTTGGAAAGGAAGGCTAAATGAAATCATGCTTAATGGTAAATGGAGACTAGCAGTAATTTTAAGAAAAACTAGATGGTTGTGGAAAAAGGAGTGTGGTTCAAATAAGATAATGAAAGTCTTGCAAAATAATAAAAAGTAAGATATTTAAGATTGTATTACAATAATGAATAGGAATAGAAATTTGTATACTGTATAAATTTGTAAATATGCAAATAAGTAGAGCTGTAACTAGTATTGTGCTTAATGTTTTTAAATAAAGAACCCTTATTCTTTTGATAGGTTATGTGGGATCATTTACATCCACCTGAGCTATCACTACCTCAAGTAGATGAGACCTGTTTAATGTCTCCCATAGGGGACAACAATAAACACATTGAAAAAGTTGTTGGGAGAGACAAAGACATTTCAAGAGGGGATATCATTATGGTTTGGAGATTGGAATATAACTACAGCAAGAAATGATGCAGAGATATGTCCAAAGAAGCAGCCAAGTAATGAACAAAGGGAGATTCCTGAGAAAATATTTAAAATAAATTGGAATGATAAACACATGAAAGCCAGGAAGACAACATAGGAAACATAGGATTGGGGATAGATTCACTTTTTACTCACATAGGCATACAAGTTGTGCTTGAATAGATAAGGGTATATCACACTATATCACTATACAACATAAGCATTTAGTGGAGTCAACAATAACTGAATCACTCACATGGTCCAAACACATAGTAATATGCATACAAACAAGGACAGACATGGAAGAAACACTAGCAAAGCACTGGAAACTGGTAGGATATTTATTGGAAAATAAAGTAGACAGGGAATGGTTGGTACATTTAGTAGAAAATTGAGTGAGTATACTGAGGAAGCAGAAGAGGTATAGCTGGATAAAAAGGATAGAAAAAAATGAATAAAAAAGAAAATCAAAGAAAATGAAAAATTGATTAGAACTAATAATTTTTTGCTAGAAGAATTAACAGATATACACAGAAGAACTGGAAGGGGGCCACGGACAATAATGAAAAAGAGCGAGAGAGAGATTAAACAAAGAATACAAAAATGGAAAGACAAAAAGACTGGAATAAGAGAATAGCCATAGAAAAGATATATTTACGTGCCAATGCTGGAGTTACCACAGCACTGGCTATCACATTGAGGCTGCAGGAGACAGAAAGAGGGATTTATAAAATAAAGAAAAATGGAGAAGAAGGGGTGCAAGTACAGTTGGATAGAATTCTGGCAAGCTCCAAAGAATATTATCAACAGTCAAGTAGAGGTGAGGAATTTGAAGAGGAGGATCAGTGGCTGTTCCCAGATATGGAAATGGAGATATATAAAATATGGATCAAACTCATTTGTGGGATGACAGAAATCCTAATTAAAACATTGCTAATAATACATGATGCACAGGAACAATGGAAACAACTGCCGTTATTTTCAGTGGATGCTGAAAAGGCTTTTGATAAGGAGGGATGGAGATATACATTCAAGACAAGATGGGATCCCCTGAAAAGTGGATTAGTTTAATTCACACAGACATACACACACACACACACACACACACACACACACACACACACACACACACACACACACACAGAAACACAGAAACACACACACACACACACACACATATATATATATATATATATATATATATATATATATATATATATGGGTCTACTTCTGATTGTCGAAAACACACTTTCACAACACCAGAAAATCGAACCCATTTAAGCGAAAGTGCACTAAATCGAAAGTGCACTTTCGCAAAAGCTGGTTCTCCGAAGCACATTACAATGGTGATAAGGAAATATATCCTTTTTCCCATTGTAGTGCAATCTTGGAGTTAGTATATTTAAGTAGGGGGGTGTGGGGGGCACAGTTCCCCCACATGGGGGGGGGTGCAAGGGAGCTTGCCCCCTGCAAAATACTGTTTAAAGTATTTTTTTTGTTTTTTTCCGGTTCAGAAAACCAGCTTTTGCAAAAGTACACTTTCGATATAGTGCACTTTCGCTTTAATGGGTCTCACTGTTTCTTGTTCGAGATTGTGAAATTTCGATCAAGAAATATAGACCCATATTTTCGACAATTAACAGCACTCCCACCCTTCCCTTAACTCCCTACCTAACTAGCCTACATTCACATCTATGCAGGGGGGCAAGCCCCCCTGCACCCCCTACACCCCTCCAACTTAATATTCCAACTCAGAGATCACACTACAGTGAGAAAAGGGATGTATTTCCCTAACCGCACTGTACCGCAATCCCCTTACATGAGCGAACGTTATAATTGCGAATGCACAGTCCATTCGCAAAGATAATGTTCGCTCACATCACCTGCCGAACTATGAAGTATTCGAACATATGTTGTTCGAATACTTCATAGTCGTGCAATTGCACGTCGGCATTTTGATAGTACACCTATATATATATATATATATATATATATATATATATATATATATATATATATATATACATAGGTCTACCTGAATTAACCGAAACTGCAAACGACCAACAGTGAGATAACTGACACCAGAAGATCAACAACAGAGAAGACCGACAGTTGAGAATCCCGACGCTGAGAACACTGACATGTTAAGGTAAGTGTGTGATAGGGACGGACGTTAGGGTCAGGGTGTGGGTGGGTAAGGTAAGTGTGTGATAGTGCTGGACATTAGGGTAGGGTGTGGGTGAGTTAAGTGTGCGATAGTGACGGACTTTAGGTTTAGGGGCGGGTTAAGTGAGTTAAGGTTAGGGTGCGGGTAAGGTAAGTGTGCGATAGTGACGGACTTAAGGGCTAGGGGCGGATTAAGTGAGTTAGGGTTAGGGTGCGGGTAAGTTAAGTGTACGATAGTGACAGACTTAAGGGGTTAGGGGTGGATTAAGTGAGTTAGGGTTAGGGTGCAGGTAAGGTAAGTGTGCGATAGTGACGGATCTTAGGGTTAGGGTTTGGGTTAAGGTTAGTGCATATATAGTTGTGTATGTAAGGTTTAGTTTAGGTTTGTAAGGTTTTTGGTGTGCTTGTGTTGTGTGTGTGTTTTTCGGGAAAGTTATTTGTTTTGTTGATTGTTGGGATTGTGGTTTGTCGGGCATGTGAAGTTTTGTGTTTCTGAACTTTCGGTTTTGTTGTGTCGGTTATTTCATTGTCAGTGTTTTGGCATGTCAGTGTTATCAGGTAGACCCATATATATATATATATATATATATATATATATATATATATATATATATATATATATATCGGGTCTACTTTGAAACATATAAAACCCATAACATCTAATTTCATAACACTGAGACCAGAACATCTAAAACTCAAAACCTCTAAAACCCATAACACTGAAGTTCGAGGCATGGAGGAAGATGGGAGAAAGAAAAGCAGCTGATACAGATGGTGAACAAAATAAAATAAAGTAAAATTTTGGCCACCAACTGCAATAGGGAAAAATTGAAAGCTTGGAGGGAAATAAAATAGATGTTCAGTCTAGAAGAGAGGTAAAATGGGAGCACCAAGGGGTGAAAAGCAGACAAAGTACGTTAAGGGGAAGAACAGAAGGAAAAATAGAACACCCGTAACTGATAGATGAGATTGATGTGGGAAGAAGCAAAGAAAGAGTGATAGAAAGACTATTAAACCTATGGAAACAGTGGCTGTCAGAAGAGAACAGACTAGAGAGAGAATGAAACAAAGAAAGATAATGGGAGCAAGGATTGGTGATCATCATTGGAAATGAGTTATTGGCAGAAATTATAACTATCCCTAAATGAGTCAAAACCATTCTGATTTAGTATATTTGCCTAGAAGTATTTATACAGGTATTGTTATATGCCAGACAGTTTAGGCAGGATTTTTATAGGAGTGCATAATATATGCTGGAGATATAAGGAGGAAAGGGGTACACAGGTGCATATATTTCAGAGAAGGAGTAAGTTTAACAACTTTAAAGAAGAGGTGAAAACAAAAATGGAAAGGACATATAAGAGAGCTGTCACCAATTTATTTTGGGGGTATGATAAGACAATTAGAGCAGGGCAGAAAGATATAGTCATATTACCTCTAACAGTCGGGGAAAATAATAACAAGAAAATGGAAGAAAGAGGAACCACCCCATAAGAAATGAGCTGGAAGATCTAATGAATAAACTAGTAGAGGCAGAGAGGAGAGCAGATGGAGAAAGAGTGGGGAATAACTGCAGAAGAAAATGGAAACAGTGGCTAATGGAAGAAGAGAAATAAAAGAGGGAAAACATATACATGCTTAAGAAAAAATGAAGGAAAAAGGAGGAGCCTGGCTGTATGGAGAAGGTGCATAATTAAAAATGTAATAGTAAAGTGGTGCGTGAGGGAAACTTGTAAATGGGTAGAAACTAGGAACACAAGGTGTGCCAGATCTGTTAACAAACCTACATGCTTGCATATTCATGAATATATTGAGAATGGTAGATGCAGACTATCAGGTGGATTTGAAAAAGATGATATGAGTGAAACAACAAAGCTGGAGAGAAGAGGGGACATCATAACAACATTATTGGAAGCAGTAAAAGAAAAATTTAATTTACCACAGACAAAAGAAATACAGAAGGTTTAAGAGAATATAGAAAAATGAAGAGGGGGATGTGAAAAGAAAGAGTAGTAATGACTGGAAGCATGCAGGAAGATGGAAGAAAGAATAAAGCAGCCTATGGGGATGGCAAAGGGGAGGAATGGGGATTAATCAAGAAGAATATGTAAAAAGTTTTTAATGGAATAAGAGAAACAAAGGAGGAAAATACTCTTGTTCAAGAAATTGAAACAAAAAGGAGGACTCTGGCTATATGTGGGAAGGTGCATAAATGCACTTTTTAATAATAAAGAGGTGGGTAAGGGAAATTTGTAAATTGGTAGAGACTAAGCAAATTACAAGGAAAACATAGAAGAATGGAAGGCTCAGGAGATGGAGACAAAACTAAAGTTGTACAACAAAGAGGAGGCTACCATAAATCTGTTGAATATCAGAGGAATACAGGAATTAATCTATGAAAGGAAACCAAATGCCCAAGCCTAAGAAATATATATTAGGGAAGCCTGCTATGCTTCCCCTACTTTACCCTCAATTCCCACCCACCTCTTCTTACCCTAATATTATACTTTCTACATACACACTTCTTGTGACTCTTATTCCAAAACCCTACCCAAAAGATCTTATTACTTCTATGCATACACTTATGTTTCTTGTTTCCTTCATTCTTATCTGCATTTAATTTTTAGCCCCATTCCCAGCTGTCTGTCTCCCTGCCATATGGCTTTGACTACATCTATTCATTATGACTACCCTCCCAAACAGTACCTATGTATTGCACATTGTATCTTTTAGTTTTCCCAAATAAACCCTCATTTCTTCTTATTTTGACTACATCATTATACTCTAGCCATACATACCCCTCTATTCCTTACATTCCAGAAAAGATACTTGGACAACCTAAACCTTTTCTTTTATAGAAAATACTTTTATTTGTAACTATTCTCTACCAGCTTTCAGATTCCACCATCACTGAATCACCTACTGCCCTGCAACTTCCTGTTTCCTTCTTCATTGCTACTTGCCCACTACCTGACATTTGTAAAATACAGATTCCTGTACTTAATTATGCTACTCTTCAGCTTATCCTCATGTCTTCTCCTCCTACTGTGCCATCTTTCATCCTACCATGACTAAATAATATCTCTCCAAATACATCCAACTCTGTCCCAACCACATATCCATACTTCCTCTTTACACTCTCCACGCATTCCAACAAACCTATTTAATATTGCCTCTCATCTTTATTCCAAATATAGACTGATTAACTGCACTTCAGCTTAAACTAAAATAAAATTAAGTGCAAGAATCCTCTCTCAAAAACAAGTATGCAATTTTCCCAATATACTAAAATCCTTCTAGGAGGAGATATACACCCTAATCCTGGCCTCAACTATTGCAATGAGCACAATGATAATTCTTTCCCACACACTTCTCTAACCCAACAACAGCCATTCCCCAACATTGGAGTTCTGATTTTTTGCTACAATAAATGTTAAACTATAACTTACCTGTACAAGCAAACTAACATATTCTTATGCTGAGATAACCACCCAAACCCTGGACCCAGCACCTTGACTGCCAACCTCCCTAGTCCACATAAATCACTTAATTTCACAACAATCGATCTCCAAAGTATCAGAAAGAAAATACCACAATTTCATGCCTGGATATCCTTGAATACATCAAACATATTAGCTGCAATCAAAACTTGGCTAAAACCATATATAAAATATTCAGGATCCCTCCCCCCAGTACACCTGTCTATGGGCTGACAGATCCCATAAAAAAAGGAGGAGGCATTGCTATACTCTTTCCTAATCCCCTTACCATTGTCCCATATTCCAGTCCTACTCATCAATTCTCTAGAGCCGAGATACTTATATGACTACTCAAACTGAACAACTGCAAGTATCCCTGCATTATAGCCATATACATCCCCCAAGTAAGAATATTACCCTTCTTGAAGATATTACTGCCTGAATATCAAACAACATAAATAATGAGACTATTATCCCAGGTGATATTAACATAAATTAGCTAGATTTCCTAGGTATGTCCCCACCATCTAATATCAACCTCTTCAACTTTACACAACTAATAACAGATACAACTACACCCAACAGAAATAAAGACAATGGATCAATTCTTGACTGGATACTTCCTTCTGACCCACACAAAATATCAACAGCAGCCACACTTCCCTGCAACATTAGTGACCACCTAACAGCCTTTATACCATGTAAAACCAATCCAATACCATCTCAACACCAATGCAAACTAGAACTTTCAGAAATTTAAATCCTATAACTCTTAATGAAACCCTGAGAAACATCAGTTTGAATATACTAAAGGTCCTGCCCCTTGATGAGGCTGTTGAGTTCTTTAACTCCACATTCCTGAACACTTTAAACAAGCTAGCCCCAGTAAGACAAAAATTATGACTGCCAGGGACAAAATATGGAAAAAATGGCAAAACTGCAAGCATCCCACTGATCTCCAACAATTTAGACATCTCCATAATCAAGTTAAGTGCTTAATCATTAATGATAGAAAACAATATTATTGAAGCCTCAAAAAAATCTCAAACACAATCCAAAGAAATTTTGGAACTCCATCTCATCTATAATCAACCCTGGTACCAATAACAACCCCTGCCCATTCCCAGAGAAAACTGCCAGTGAAATAGCCACACTCTTTAATTCATATTTCATTGACATAATAGCGACACTTAGCACTACCTTTCCCCAAATACATCTAATACTAACCCTCCCCCATTATCAATCTCCTCACATGGTAACACAACCCCTCCATACCCTTTTCTTTCTCCCCCATACCCATCACTATTATAACTAAACTTCTTGTAAAACCTTAAACCTGGCTCCAGTGCCCCTGACAGCTTAACCCCAGAATACCTCCAAATGACAGCTAGATCCATTGCCTATCACATAAGTATACTTCCCAATAGATCACTCCAAGTAGCCTATGTTCCTACTATCTGGAAAAAAAGCTTATATTCTTTATCTCCATAAACAAGGCAACAATACAGATATCTGCAACTTTCAGCCCACTGGTATTCTCCCCCCATCCAAAATCCTAGAAAAATGTATCCATTACCAACTTTTAGACACAGTCACTCAAGCTAGAAATGCTGGTAAATTGGTGTCCTTACTCTTTCTTGACCTCTCAAAAGCTTTAGATATGGTCTCCCACTCTCTACTCCACAGAAAACTCTCCAATCTAGGTATGTCTCCCCAACCCTAAACTGGTTCACCAACTATTTAAAAAACACAAAACAATCAACTAGATGGCTTAACTCTTTCTCTCCATTTTTTGAGTCTTCCACTGGAGTTCCACAGGACTCTATCTTAGGACCCCTTCTTTTCAGTATTTTTATAAATGACTTCCACTCCACTCTTAAAAATGGACTTGTTCAATATGCAGATGATTCAATTATTATTTGCTTTGCTAAATCAACAACAGAACTTTTGCATATAACACAGTACACCATTACTGCTACTGAAATGTGGATGGCCAATAATCATCTAGCCATAAACCCCAACAAAAAACAAATTGGTACTATTTACTCACAAGACTGATTTCATCATTCAGTCTCTAAACAGCACCACCATAGAAGTTGTCTTCCACACTAAATAATTAGGAGTTATTCTAGATAAAAACCTGACATTTGACCTCCATATCTACAATAATATAAAAAAAAAAACTAGGTACCCTTTATAAATGTAAACACTAACTGCTCTATGAGGAGCATCCTTGCCTTAACCTTTCTCTTATCTTCTCTCCTATATGGTGCTCCTTTTCTCACCAGTATCCACTCCTCCCTAAAAATCAAGCTTGAGTCTTATTATAATAACATTGCCAAGTTTGCTACCATGACTGCATCTCCCTGCAATAACTTAACTGGCTCAAACTTCCACATTAGCTAACCTACCTACTTCTAATCACAGCACATAAAATCATTTACAAACCTTCAGATTGCTCAGCCTTTTCTTCTGTTTTAACCCTCTACCACCCTAATAGGCCACTCAGATCTGAAATGAATGCTTCTGCAAGTAGACACGCCTAAAGTCCCAGCTGGAGACATGCTTTATCCCTTTACAGCTGCCAAACTATGGAACTGTCTCCCTACAGATATTTGAATCTCCAGCAACATCTCCTCCTTCAAAAAATCTCTGCAGCAACAGCTGTCCACTCTTTGGCAGTGCAGATGTTTCAGTTGTCATCCATCCATAGCCTGATTCCCCACACTTACAGTCATATTTACCTTAACTTACATCCTCACTTCTCAGATCTTCCTTTATCTCCATTTAAAACACGTGTTATATACTCATGTCTAACTATCTATCTGTGCCTTACTATATATTTATGACATTTTATCAAGTAATAAAAAAAATTCACACTTCCCTTTACTATTGCACTGGTTGATACTCTTGCACAACCTTGTAAATGTTTCCATATGACAGTTTTCATCTTTATCTCTAAATGTATGACATCAAATGTATGATTACTTAGTATGTCTCTTTAAACTTTAATGATCTGTAAATATTTTATGATTACATGCTTCCTTTTGTGTTTTGTATAATGTCTTTTTCTGTAAAATACTGCCTGTGTTTACTAATTGTTTTGAGTTATATGTGCTTTTATACTAACTGCCTTGTGGAGCTTTTCTCCCTGGGCCTCCACTGAAAATGGGCTTTTTTGGCCCAGTGGATTTTCCCAGTAAACAAATGCCAATACATAAATAAGAAATAAAAGCATAAGAAATAAAACAGCTGAACTATATGCCTAGATTACCCAACTTAAGCCTGATGTTCTAGCTGTAAAAGAAACTTGGCTTAAACCCAGCATAAACGACTCTGAAGTTATACCTCCTGGCTTTAATATCATCCATAATGGCCATATAAAGAGGAAAGATGATGGTAGGGTTCCGGCGTGTAGATCGCAAGACAAATGCCTGCAAGCTACAATGCCAAAAGCAGAAGGCCGCAGCACCACTAGATCATAGAGTGGTGCGGCTGAAAGAGAGATATGCTGTGGGAATCCACGCAGTCAGGAAAACCAGCAATGGAGACATTCCCTAAAGTAGACAAGTGGGCTGTTGCCTGACAGGGGAAAGAACCTCGCTCCACAAATGATCGGCAGAACAAGTGGCTAAAAAGGTCTGAACACAGTAAAACCCAAAAAGCAGCTTACCTGTTGCCCTGCACAAGCACACAAATCCACCACACACAACCCGTACATTAAATCTCACTGTGGGAAGCTGTCAGGAAAAGCCAAAGAAGCTGCAACTGCTGTTGAGAGCTACAGCTGTACATGCGCACTGTTGCTAGTACAGAGGTTACAACACCACAAGCATCCCTGCCCATACCCCCAACAGTACAGATTGTCGCAGACCCTGAACTTTACAGAATATGTTTGGCCTATATACCAAATAATTATGGCTGTCTGGCAAAGTAGTGGAACATCATTGAAGAGTGGAGTTAGAAAATAATGACAGACATTTGAGGTTCAGACTTCATACCCTTCAGAAAATTCATGTGAATGCAAAACCTGTTGTTCTATCAACTTTATAAGTTTGTAAGAGCAAGATATAAAAAGTGTCCCTGTTTGTACCACTGTTTTTATGGCATTTTCCACATTACCTACCCAAAGAAATTGAGAGATAAGCCTGCAACAGACAGACACTGTCCTGCCAGAGCCTCCCTAGTACAGTGGCAGGTGGAAACATGTTAACCCTGGCAATCACAGACTACCTACCCAACAGTGCGAAAGCAACCACTGTAGATGGGAACACTGACACAAAGGGGAGGGAAAGTATGTTTGGGACACACAGGAGTATCAACCCACCTCCCAGTCCACAGCAACATGTGTGTAATGTGGGGGCTGCCAAACCCATCCAATGGTTGTTGCAGCTGGGGTACGCAAGTATGCAGACTCATGTAGGCAGAAAAGGATGCTGCACAGGGATACATCCCTATGTAATCTCTGTCACTGAAACTGAGACTGTGCCCCACATCCTAATTGGCCAGCAGAAATATCTGGCAGTTAAAGGGGACCTGTACAGTACATGCAGAACCAGTGGTGCAAGCAAGCTGGGTAGACTCCTACTAGACTACAATCACGTGTCAATTCCATGGCTGTGTGAACTGCACATAGAGAATCCCTAGCAGGAGAGGTAGTAAGAGCAAGGTGGTGTGTATACTGATGCACAGGGCCACTGTGGCAGGCAGTGATTATTCAGAAGGGTACAACACATGGTGGTGTACAGCAACATACCCAAAGTCTGATAGTGGCCTGTACCAAAGTTGTGTCTACATTCTGTTCCCTGCTACACTGGATGTGATGGATACCGAGAGGCCATCTAAAAGTAGTGTTGCCATGATGGAATCTGTGTATGAGTATTTCCCAGGTCAGCTTGGCAACAGATACACCACAGTGCCCAGTCAATGGGGCAAACCAATGCTGGTAGTGAAGGGGTACCTCTACCACTTAGAGCATGAAGCAACCCCTAAATGGTACTGGGCATGTATTGAGTGGAGAATAAAGGCCTGCAGAAGCCATGCCATCACTGTTCACCAGGATGAGGGGGGAGAACTGCAGAAATCACTGCCACACCAGCATGGCCCAGATGCAACAACTGCCCAAGTGGCTATGCTGTGAGTAGAACTATGGCAGAGGGCAGTAACCAGCAATGAACTGCTCAGTCTGGTAATGCAGAGTGTCCGTGGCACAGCGGATGACAATGTAGAAGAGATGCCTGGCTGTACCACCCTGCGTCATAGCATCACCATGGTACGGCAGAGCGCATGGGCATCCATGTATACACCTCCAGCAATACTTGCAGATATTGATGTCAGCCAGTACCCACTATGTAGTGGCAGCTTTATCCTATGCAGAAAGTCTGATATGGATGGGACTGATTCCTTGGTTCTACTAACTACAGCACAAAATCTGGCAGATTTGTGCAAGTCAGACATCATACTTGGGGATGGCACCTTCCCAACACAAGATGATATTTGCCGTCAACTGTATACTTTACATGGATGTACTGGCACCCCCTCCTCAGCAAGTATTTTCCCCCTGGTGTACTGTCTAATGACACAGAAATCAGAGTCTGCATACAACAATATGTGGGAAATACTGAAGGGTTTGGCTGCAGATCAGGGATGCATCTTAGCTCCACGGTACATTATGACTGATTTTGAGAAGGCAGCAATCTGTGCCAGCCGAAAGGCATTCCCTAAGAGTATTTTGAAGGGATGCCTATTCCATTTTGCACAGATCATCTGGTGCCAGATCTAGCATCACCACCTTGTGGCCATGTATGATACGGACACTGCATTTTCAATAGCCATCTGCAAGCTGATTGCTCTGGCATTGCTACCAATGGAAGATGTTATCCCTGAATTTCTGGACATTGTGGCTACCTTACCTGACTGTGCTAAACCTATAGTTGCATTTCTGGACCATCATTATGTGCGTGGCTGACCACAGAAGTATGCATCCTGCATCTCAGCACACCAACGCCTGCCATCTTCCTACCCATTGAAGTTCTGGAATGTGTGTGATGTCTCTGACATGGAGTTTTCACAAACTAATAACGAGGTGGAGGCATGGCATCGTCGACTGAAAGTGTTATTTGGACGCCCTACAGTGCAGCTGTCCGACCTTCTGTCTGTTCTGCAACAGGAACAGAACCTGACAGATACCCTAAGGGAATCAATTCTGAGGGGGATGCCTGTGACACCACGTAGGAAGGCTATTGTTGTAAGGGAGCGTCACCTAAAGCACATCTTGCAACATAGGTGTGACTATAGTGATGTGCAGGATTTCCTATGTGCTGTGGCACATTTCTACAAGTTGTGAATATATTTGGGTTTAGTACACAGCAAGCACTACACGCATCACTTTACATGTTGTGTTAATAAAGGCTTTGCCCAAAGCACACAGATTTCACAGTACCACTTTCATGCCCACTTGGCATCCAGTGACGGCCACATGTTTGACTGACAGTCGCACATGGCTTCTGGGGGGGGGAGCAGAGTGTATCACTATGGAGGTTTGTATCTGCAACATATGGTTAGGGTGCAGGGGGTTCCTCTATTCCCACAGGGAATTGTCCACAGGCATTTGTCACTGCAGCTAAACTGCCAACCTGCCATGTGTCCACATCCAGCTGTCTCACAGGGGTATTTTGCACTGCGTAGGCACCTGAATCCGTGATGGTACTGCTTTAATATTCCCCAACACCTACCACATTTCCCCTCACAGCAAACAAATACCAAAATTCAGTTCAGCAGAGCGTTGTATTGCTTTTCTCAAAATAAACAATTATGTATGTATTATAAATATGTATTACTTTCTTTTACATCCCTCCTGGTGACAGTATAGCTATGCTGGAAGATATCCACTGGATATCCATATAATTTCCACAAGAAAAAATGCTACTAGGTGATGTGAATGTCTGTTGGTTGGACATAAACTCTAACTCCCTTATATCTAACATTAACTTCTATGGCTTCACACAACTAATAGCCCCACACATTATAGCAAGACATCAAATTCCCATTATACTGGATCCTAGTATCAGACCCAGGAAAATACTCAAGCACAGGTACAGTGTCAGACTATATCAGTGATCATCTCTTAATCTCTATGACCAGACATCTCACTCATCCAGTTAAACAAAATATTTATACTGTAACACATAACCTTTCCAAGTTTAACCCAGAAATGGTCATTACTACTCTATAATCTATTAACTAGAACTTCCTAAAAATCCTCCCCTTAGATGATGCTGTAAATTAATTCAATACAACTTTTCTAAATATCCTATATAGCCATGCTCCTCATGGAAGGAAGACATTGAAAACAAATACTGTAATTTGGCTATCCAAAAAGAGTAGAATGCTAATACAGGACA
This sequence comes from Protopterus annectens, assembly GCF_019279795.1. Classification (NCBI taxonomy): domain Eukaryota; kingdom Metazoa; phylum Chordata; order Ceratodontiformes; family Protopteridae; genus Protopterus; species Protopterus annectens. Next base: position 506,213,346 of record NC_056734.1, on the reverse strand, counting down.
GAGAAAAAGCGTGGAAAGAATGGCAAAAATATAAAAAAACCTCAATACATTGAAAACTTCAGAATGCTTTTCAAATTATACTAAAAAGCAAATAAAGACAAAAGTTATACTGTAATAACTTTTAGAATAATACTAAATGCAACCATAAAAAATTTTGGAAATCCATTAAAGAATTCATACATCCCTGCCAAAAATTCAACCCCAACCCCTCTCCGAGTAACTCACCACTCAGAACTGTAATGCAGTTCAACTGTTATTTTATGGTTAGTATAGGATCTCTAACCAAAGATTCCTCATCTTTGAATCCCAACCCTGCCCAACAGCCACATATCACCACATCCACTTTCACCTTCAACCCTGTGCCACATCCTATATAAATCTACTCTTAAAGAACTTAAATTGTGTTCTTTTTTCAGCTGAATGCCTTCCAAGCGAGTACTTAAAAACAGCAGCCAATAGCTTTGCTTACCCTGTCTAAATCCTTATAAGTAGGTCATTCCAGGAATCCCATGCTCCTTCTCTCTGGAAAAAGTCACACATTATCACTCTTCACAAAGGAAGAAATTCAACAGACAATAACTTTAGACCTATGGCAACATTATCTCCCCACAACAAAATACTTGAAAAATGTTTTCAAAATCAGCTCTCCATTCCCTTCAGTTTGTGGTGTATCTCATTTGACCACTGTCCCTGTGAACGGGTTCTCTCTCAGTCCCCCACTTGCTGAATCCTTGGCCATTGACCACATCTGCAGTAAAGAAGCCAGTCACAAGGACTCAAGGGCTTTAAAAAGAAAATAAGTTACTTGACCACTGTCCCTGCGAACAGGTTCTTTCTCAGTCCCCCACTTGCTGAATCCTTGGCCACTGACCACATCTGTAGTGAAGAAACAAGTCACAAGGACTCAAGGGCTTTAAAAAGAAAATAAGTTACTTGACCACTGTCCCTGTGAATGGGTTCTCTCTCAGTCCCCCACTTGCCAATTTCTTGGCCATTGACTGCATCTACAGTGAATAAGCCAGCCACAAGGACTCAAGGGCTTTAAAAAGAAAATAAGTTACTCAACCACTGTCCCTTCAAATGGGTTCTCTCTCAGTCCCCCACTTGCTGAATCCTTGGCCATTGACCACATCTACAGTGAAGAATCCAGCCACAAGGACTCAAAGGCTTTAAAAGAAAATAAGTTACTTGACCACTGTCCCTGCGAACGGGTTCTCTCTCAGTCCCCCACTTGCTGAATCCTTGACTATTGACCGCATCTGCAGTGAAGAAACCAGCCATAAGGACTCAAGGCTTTAAAAAAAAATAACTTACTGTAGGTTTCTAGCTATGTTTCCCTCTTAGCCTGCTACTGTAGAAAGTACCTGATCTAAATCAGAAATAACTGGCTCTACCCATGGTTAGGGACAGCAGCTGCTCCCCACCCCCATTAGCTGTAAATACATTCCCCAGTTAACATTTTTCTTCTTAGTTATCAGTAAACCAAGATAAAGCTCTAGGCGAAAAAAAGGTAACCCAGTAGATACACTGGAATTGCCTACTTGTAAAATAGAGGCAAAAAGGTACTTAAACTGCCATTTTTTGTCTACTTCAAACTAGGTATCTACCCAGAAAGTACACCGCTGAAATCAGATCTATAGATTGTTTTCCCCTACTAGATTCTAATAACTCCTAACAATTTGGCTATTTAGACACTTACCCTGCAATCTTTAGCCTGGGAGGTTCTAGCCCACTCCGTTCACTACACTCACTTCACTCCCCTCCCTGCCCCCTATTCCCACCCACCTCCAGTACCTCTACATTTATTTTTAGCCTTAACCCCACCCCTAATAACAACGAATTAGGCTACACCACTAGTCACCCCTCCGTCTACAGCCAACACAATCATGCTGCTACCTAATATAATAACAATCCTAAACTGAGTAGTTCTAGCTCACATTACATCCTACCAAGGCTACACAGTCACATGCCCCAACAACTTCCACTGTACTTTCTCAACACCCTCCCTCAAACATTTACACTATAACTATATAACCCCTGTCACCAAAAACATCCTCTCAATACACACACTCCCTTACCAAACACCTAACACACTCAAAAATAAAATATCCCTAAGATACCATAAGCAATTTACTATGTATATAAAACATATCCTAAACACCCTCCATAAACTGCCCTCACTGGAGACATCCATCCAAACCCTGGTCCTCCCAAATCCAACCCAACCACAAACCCTAGTCCAAGCACCCCCCACAACTCAACTCCTAGCCAACAAAAAAACAACAGACCTACTTATAATGTCCCTAAACATTAGAAGCATATGCAATAAAATCCAAGAACTACATGCCAACATAAGCATATATTCCCCAGATATTCCCTTCCTAACTGAAACCTGGCTCAAACCTCACATCAAAAGTGAGGAAATACTTCCACCTGAATACAACATCCTTCGCATAGACAGATTGTCCAAATAAGGAGGTGGTGTAACATTGATATTTTAACACCACCTCAATATTCAACTCCTGAGCACATCTGCCCCTCACCACAACAATGAAGAAATCCTTTATGCCGATCTCAAACTAAACCCAAACAAAACAATCAATATCATAGGATGCTATTTCCCACCAGGGCAAATTATTACACCCCTAGAAAATCTCTTCAGCTGGGCTACTCTATCTCTACCCCCAGGAAACCATCATTCTTCGTGACTTTAACATCAACTGGCTGTCCTAGTAATAACAATCTCCCAACCATTCACCTTAATCTCCATGGGTTCACCCAACTCATCCAATCCCCTACCCGAATCAACAAAAACCCTAACAATCATACCTTACTTGACTGGATCCTAGTCAACAAAGCCCCTCACTCTTACCTAGCAGGCTGCTTACCTCACAGTCTTAGTGACCACTCCCCCACTTTCCTAATTCAGCACCACACAAACAGTCTCAATCCCATTATCCACAGGCAAATATGGAACAAGTCCAACTTAAATCCCAATTCCTTCATCTCCTCCCTGCAAAAAATTAACTGGTCACCACTAAATACCTCAACCTAGATGAGGCTGTCCACTTCTTGAGCAGTACCTTCCTCTCCATCCTAAACACCCATGCTCCTGTAAAAAATGCCAAAGTCAGATCCAGGCATTCCCCATGGTTACAAAAGACCACCAGAACCCTAATGAAATCCAGAGATAAGGCATGGCAGTACTGACGACTAACAAACAAATAACTCAGATAGGCAATCATTCCTTGAACTGTGCAATAAAGCCATAAAGCAAATAAAATTAGACAAATCCCTCTACTCTAAATCCACCCTAAACTCTACCAGCCACAACCCTAAGCAATTCTGGTCCACTATTAACAATCTCCCAACCAGGGAAGGTTGATACCCCCCAACCATCCATTCCCCCCTCCTCCAGCAGTATTGCTGAATCCTTCAACAAACACTTCACTGAAACTATAACATCTCTAAACAAACAGCACTTCCCTACAACAGCCCCCCAACCCCTAACCCTAAACCACCCACTCCGCTTTTCTTCTTCACCTCAATACCTACCTCCAACATAAAAAGACTATTGTCAAAACTTAAATTCACCAAACTCACAGCTGACAATCTGCCCTCTGAATACTTGAAAACTGCAGCTGATACACTAGCCTACCCAATTTCAATTCTAATCAACCGTTCCATAACAGAAGGCTATGTTCCCTCAATATGGAAAATGTCCCACATCATTCACCTCCACCAACCTCTCCAATTACCGCCCCATTGCTGTCCTCTCCCCTCTCTCCAAGATACTTGAAAAATGTATCAACACCCAGGTCTCCAATTACCTCCTAGCTAATAATCTCCTCTCCAAAATCCAACATGGTTTCAGGCCATATCACAGCACTACAGCCACTCTGCTCTCCTTCACCAACACTAAGTATAGTAAGTCATCACGAAAACAATGGCCGTATTTCTAGATCTCTCAAAGGTCTTTGACATGGTATCTCATGAGCTACTACTCTCCACTCTCCCCAACCTCTTCTTCTCACAATCAGCCTGCAACTGGTTCCACAGCTATCTACACGGACACCAGCAATCAGTAATCTGGGATGATAACCTATCACCTCACCTCCCAGTTACTCTTGGAATTCCAAAAGGGTCTATCCTTGGCCCTCCGCTATTCTCACTTTTCACTAACAACCTACATACTGCCACCACACAAGCATCTCTTATACAGTATGCAGATGGTTCTAGTCTCATCTGCTCTTTCCCCACTCTACAAGAACTACAACAAATCACACAGGAATCATTCTCTTCTGTAGAAAGCTGGCTATCCAATGCTCAGCTCCTACTCAACCCAAGTAAGACAAAAGTTCTCCTGTTCCAACCTTCCAAAGCCACCCAAAACACCACCCACTTTAACATTCTCGCCAAAGACAATACCATCATCTCTCCATCAGAACACACAAAATTACTTGGTGTGGAAATAGACAACAAACTTAGATTTGACACCCGCATATCTCTCACAATAAAAAAGTTCACAAGAACTTGGTGCATTATATCGAAGCCGCCAATTCCTAATCAAGGCAGCTAGAATCTCCATAGCCAATTCCCAGCTAATCTCCACCCTACTCTATGCATCTCCCATACTTACCAACCCTAGACAGACAGACCTACACAAGCTGGATGCTTGTTACAACAAAATTGCTAAATTTGCCAGTGGAACTTCCTACCGCAGCCATCATTGTAGCTCCCTTAAAGAATTAAACTAGCTAGAACTCCCACAACTCTTTCACTTTAATCAACTCACCCTCGCTCATAAACTTATTAACCACCCCAATAACATCCTTTCCCTTCAAACTCTTCTCCAACCCTATCACTCCACCAGGCCCCTAAGATCAAGCAACAAAAATCAACTCACTGTTATCAAATCCAGAAACTCAGCAGGAGGAGCCATATTTTCATGTACCATATCTAAACTTTGGAACAATCTTCCACCATCTATAACTACTCTACCTTCCAGCAGCCTTTTCAAGACTGGGCTCAAATTCCACTTAAATGTACACTGGCTTTGTCCTTATTCTAATCCAGACTAACACCCCCACCCTTACCCCCCACCTAGACTCTTAACCCAACTATACTACCGCCACTACTAACCACAGTCAGAATTAGCTAGTTGTCTTTACATACTTTAAAATCTTGTCTGACAACTTTATAACTAATGTTATAAACAACAAGAAACTATCATAACTTGCAACATTTGCTGTATATACTGTTGATAATATCTTGTTATTGTATTACAGCCAACAACCTCTAATGTTGTTTACTATTGCTGCAACTTTGTATCTCTATTTATCATGTACATGATGTGGAGCTTTTCTCCCCGGGCATCTGCTGAAAAAGGACCTGCGTCCAGTCGGAAATTCTTGGTAAACAAGTGTAAATAAATCAATAAATAATAAAATGAGACAGCCAAGTGAAAGTAGCATTTTTTTTAGAGCTCTGTATAATAATTTACATTTAAAAAAAAAAATCACATAGTCTTATAAATATTTATCTAGTTTTGTTTTATTTTCTGATTTTGAAGCAGTTTCTTATTTTCCTTTCAAGTTTATTTGGAAACTGAATTCCTAACTGAAAATGAATAATTCTAAGCAGTCCCAGGCTGAAATCTCTTGGCGAAAGGACTTACAACACATTACATCAACTCTACCAGAATTATCTCTGAGAAAGGATGGATTTCATGATAATTTAGAAAACTTAAAAGAAAACTATCTCAAACAGGTTGAGGTTTTTAAAAAATGCTACAACAGCAAACAAAAGTTTCTGAAATGGAGAATGCTCTAAATGACATTGATGGTAGACTGAACGAAGAAGAAATGCATACTGATTTTTACTAAAACAAAACACTTGGCTCATAAAATAGATGACCTGGAAAACAGACAAAGGAGATGCAACTTAAGAATCTTTGGACTTCCTGAAAAAAACAGGTAAGGATTTAATTTCCTTTCTATACTCCTGACTTCCTGAAATATTAAACCTTCAGGAAGGATTTTCATATAATATTGACAGAGCTCATAGAACCATTGGTAAACCCATTCCTTCCTCAGCTTCTCCACTGAGGTCCATTATTGTAAAATTTTTACCTTATATAGATAAAGAATTGATACTTAAAACTGCCTGGAGGAAACCACCATTGAAATATAAACATACCCCTGGATTCATGAAGCTTGTGCCAGGCGCAGGTGTAGCGTAGGCGGAATAACGCCAAATATGGCTGTTGAGCGATTCAGGTACAATCCAATTCCACGTGCACTACAGGAGTATGTCAGAACTGTGCAGCCCACAGCATAGGTATGCTAATCACCCCATGAGCAGTGTCGCACCATGCAAATGAAGGCAGATAGCGATTCATAAAGTGGTGCAGGTGTAGCGTAAGCCCACGGAAATGTAAACCAAAAAACACGGTTTACATTTTCCCAAACAGAACATCGGAGCTATGGAAGTGGACCAGACTCATGTATTACAAAGTTAACATATACCAATGGCTAAATACACAGCCAATGGCATAAGAAAAGATGCACAACACCTAAAAAACAACATTTAATGTCATGTCCACAGTAACGCACAGTACAACCGCAGGGCATGTGTGCGCAAACAGGAACATAAAGAAATTATATATAAATGTCATAAAATCGCAATGTAATACAAATCAGGTTTACACCATAATACACAATGGTAGGCATGGAACACCACAACCAAGGTGTAAGGGTTGTTAAGGGCCTGCGACAGTGTTCGGCATGGTAACTATGAGTTAGTAGTCAATGCCATGCAAATGAGGCAGGTAATACTGAATCGCAAACATCCCGCCGGATGAAGGTTGTACCATATGGTGCAGTGCTATAACACCGAGGAGTGGCTCAGAGGAGATACATGACATCAGCAGAGGGGTGTACCACCGTAGCAGTAAGCACATTGGAGCAATGCAAATCTGGCCTGGCCGTTGCTAAGCAAAGCTGCAGGACAGGGGTGGGGAGGAAGGTATAGAATCGTTTAGCTGAGAGCAGACATGGTGCCCGAAAGCACATGTATACAGGGATGAAAACGTGCCCAAAACCTGGTAGGTGGATGCACGCGCCGCGAGCAATAGCACAAACAGGAAGGTCAGGGGAAGAAAAGAAGGAAATGCCGAAGTAGGGTAATTGGAGTACTAATGAGCAATTAACACCAATCACCTCACAGCGGCCAATCGATGGCAACTGACAAGTCTGCTCGCAGAAACCTGCAAAACAGGATAGGGGAGGCATTGGAATGCAAAGAAAGGAGGGGAGGCATTGGATTGCAAAGATAGGAGATTTGTCATAGCAGAGCAAAGCAAACCAACAGTAGACCGGCAATAGCATACATTACGCAAGATAAGCCTGGTCTAGGAAAGTACAAATGAAAGCAGGCTGCTGGATGCATGCCAGAAAATGGTAGGTGGAACGTGCAGAAATGTAAAGGGAAGGTCAAGAGGTAATCCGCGGCAGCCAAATGTAATTCAACACCAAAGGTACCACAATAGTAGTTCTGGTAGTAAAGCACATAAGATACCCTGTAGCTACGATCGTACATACACACCCTATGACATCATCGGTGTTCACAGCACAATAGTATAAAGTGTGAAAGCACCCTGCACACACCTGTGTATTCCCAAACACTGCACCATAGGTGTAAACACATGGGGAACTTTTAAAATGTACATGTTGGGAGCTGCCATAGCTGTGATTCATCAGCATGTGTTAGAGACTGATGGTGTTGTGGAGGAGGATGCCGACAATCACCGCAGGCCCCGGAGGAGGAGAAGAGTGTTCAGACCAAGGGTAACCTACCAGGGGCTACATGATCTGGAGATAGTAGAGCATTACAGGGTGGACAGGGACATCTTACAGCAAATAGTGGAGCTGTGCCGGCCACGCCTGAGAACCAGAAACAACAGAGGGGAACCCATCCCAGTGGACACGAAGGTATGTGTAAGCTTGTGAATACTAGCTACAGGTACCTTTCAAAGGCCAACTGGAGATATAATGGGGATCTCACAGGCATTGGCATCCAGGGTACTACACCAGTTCCTGGATGCCATGTTACCACATGCCAATGAGCATATATACTTCCCCTGAACTCAGGAGGAGTTGGTCAGCAATATGCATCACTTCCACTGTGTGGCACACTACCTGGAGGTACTGGGTGTGATAGACTGCACGTACTTACAAATCAAGTCACCACCTGTTGAGCATGGTAGGCACTACATAAACCACAAGGGATTCCACTCCATCAACTGCCAGGTCATGTGCAATGCCCAGGGCATTATCATGGATGTGTGTGCTGGCAGCCCTGGAAGCTACCATGACTCCCATATCTGGCATGCCTCACAGCTGTATCAGGTGTTTGTCAGGGGGGGACATCCCACATGGCCACCTTGTGTGGGATGCTGTCTATGCACTGGAGCCGTGGATGATGACTCCCATCAGAAATGCACACACACCCATGCAAGAACGCCATAATGAGGCACACGTACAAACCAGAATCATCATAGAGTGTGTGTTTGGGATGCTGAAATCATGGTTCCGGTGCTTGGACACATCTGGTGGAGCCTTGCAGTACTCTCCAGGCACATGTGCCCACATCGTCATAGTATGTGCCATGCTACATAATATGATCCTGTGGAAACAGCTGCAGCATGGACAAAATGGTGAAGGCCCTCATAGCTCACAGCAGTTGCCAGGGCCATCACAGGCACAGAGGGATTCAGACCACGAACACACTGTGCTAGCCCCAGTAGGCAGACGGAGGCATGCCCAATATGCCTACGTCTTTGTAAAGAGGGAACGTATAGCACATGCTCTGACAGTGTAGGCCCCTGACACACCTCTCCACCTGCACACACAGTAAAATGGATGGCACACAAACACGACCACCTGTAAAATGTAATGTATAGGTGGCCCACTGTGTGAATCCTACATAGGCAGCCCTCAAACATTGTACACACAACAGCTATTGGAACACAGAATGTCAACACCTGAACAGTACATGTGCCTATCAGCATATGGTGGTGCTGTGTGTATAGGCTCCCAGGTACATCGGTAGGTACACGGCTGATTGTCAGAGGCCAAACACCAAACGGGGCAAACAGTGTCCGCTGTTGCCACAATATCGAGTAACCAACTGTCGCTTAGTGGAGCAGAGACAATCGCGGGAGCACATGTGTGTAAGCACTGTTCTGCACACACTCATCATGGAGTCCCTGCTGCGTTAATGAGGGGCTCCACATAATAAAATCATGGATGTTGTGTCAAGGCATAGGTTGTACCCATGACAGGTATTCATCACCCCAGCATGCCCCACCTACGGTCATTTGAAGGTGTAGCACAGTATCGGGTGTGGCTCACTGTGATATACATACCCAATGCCGGAGCACATCTAGTAAACATCACATGGACACACCATTAACTGGACTCATCAATATGTAAACTAACTGAGTTACCCATGTGAGTGCAGTATGGAGTAACAGCCGTAGTATACTCCACGTACAAAATGACATAACACGTATACATATCCCAGATATCCATGTGTTAAATGCAGTGACCATCGTGCATGTTCCCGGTCCCACGTCCTGCAAGGGATGTAACGTAATCCCGAAGGCACGAGTAATGCATGTCAGATGCAGGTCATCAGATCATATTTAGCACACGTTAGCGGGAATATGCATTGCCCACTTCTGGTAAGCGATGTTTAAATATGACTATATGGATATGCGTGAAACAGGGATAAGCTTCTCCGAATATCACGCAGATCATGGTCAATGATGTCCAGAACAGGTGAAACCAGCATTATTCACCCCTGTACTAATGGCGCCTGTTCTGAAGGGTAAAATGACCACTGCCAGGAGTAGAACACGCAATCATGTATAGAATCACCTAACACTATTGCTAGCCATATGTACCTATGGTAGGGTTGCCACCTCTGCAAATGACCAATGTGGGACATACGTCAGATGTCTGCAGGCCAACACATACCCAGCCAGTATGAAAATCAGAACTTCACTGTTTTGCCTAGATAAATGCTTATTCTTGTAATGTTTACTTACTTATTCTGCTTCTATAACATATAGGTGGTTCAGATACAGAATAACTGTTTTATGCAACTATTACATAAACTATAGGAAATAGGTATGTCCTACAATCTCAGCACATTTGCCATGTTTACAAATATTTTGCAGGACACAACTGCCCAAAGAGGGATTGTCCCTCGCAAAGTGGGACAGCTGGTAACCCTAACCTATGGCAGGTGTGTAATGTGACAGGTACAGACACAAACATGCGGAGTCCAGGAAACAGTATACACCGACAAGTACACAATGAAAGGTATAGCTTGCCTGTCACTTTTCCTGTCAGATATATATATATATATATATATATATATGTACACATATATACATATATATAATACAGATAGAAAGGGCGATAGAGTGATATATGTTGATATATAAGGATTCAACGATATCTGCAAATATATATAGATATGTCAACGACATTCATAACACCTTGGAGGTACAAATAAATAGGATGCCGCCAACTATGGAATGTGTAACATATCGACACGCGTAACCACAAGGCTGAAAGACTGAAAGAACACAGTGCCGGAACAGTACAAACCGCGAGTAATAGTATGACGATATGAAGGGACATGTAGTTACTGCTGCCGGTGTTGCGGTCCACGTAGGTACTGTGTTCAACTGTGTTTGTGAGTGCCGCAGTCTGTGTATGTGTTTGATGAGGGTGCTGTGTGCATCTCCGTGTGACTGTAATGTGTGTGTGTGTGTGTGTCCGCATTGTGTGTCTGTTAGTGCCAACTTGGAGGTAGATCATTACGGTAGGTGTGGGTATAGCTAGCCGTAGGCATATGGTTACCACCTATCCCACATTAGGAGGGACAGCCCTCCCTGGGCAGGTGTGTCCTGACATAAAACATAACAAAGGGCAAATGTCCGAGATTGTAGGACATTAATATGTCCCATATATTATGTAATAGTTGCATTAAATAGTTATGCCTGTATGTAAGAAACGTAAATGTCACATGCAATATGATAAGTAGCCAAAGTCCCACAACAATAAGTATGTATTGAGGATAAAAGTATGTGCTATCCTGTGTACTGACCGTGGCTATATGTTGGCCTGTAAACATCGCTGTGTGTCCCGCAAGTGTCCAACAATGGCCATATGAAAAGGTGGCAACCCATAGCAAAGAGGTTCTGTTACCAACACAACTACAATGACTGCAAATATCTGGGACAGAAATACACGGGATAGCTGTCATTTAGACATATCCCTTTACATATCGCTGCAATTCTGGAGGTATGGAAGTATCAACCTCACCTGCATACTATATAGAAACTAATTAACAATGGCCCAATGTAAAATATTGTAACATTAGTCTACTAACTGATAGCTCTTTAATTAGGGACGGAGCCCACACACATATATATGGAATATGTAGAAATGCAAGCCCCACACACCTGTATATGCTATGTACACCCACCGACATCCCCCACACTAGAAACTATAGCAATACAGACTGTAATAACAGCACAAACATCCAGTCAGTCAATTACATCTGCAGAACCGTCAGCATACCTTGTGAGAGACACAATTAAAGGTGCCGCGCATAATTGTAGCCATTGTATAATGGAACAAATGGTGATGTTGCAGGTTTTGTTTGCAATAGTCTGTTATCAGACGGTTGGGATGACAGGTACATCCACATGTTGAACCACATACTCTAGCTGTCACACACAATCCACGGGGGACATGAATCCAAAGTATACTTGTCTCTACACATAGCAGTTGCAATTACACACAACAAAACACAATACAGGCCGTCTCCCCGAAGGTAGGGCAAATGGGCAATGCCCAAGTGGAGAATTCAATTATTCCCCACTGTTGCCGCGTAATTGGTGAATGGAGTAGCTGCACAGCTGATGTGCAAGTAATTAGTTACTCAGGAACACCAATTGACGGCAGGAAACCACATGTTACAGGTATCGACGTATATAAGGATGACTTGCCAGACATTCAAACCGTATGCTCATACCATATACCTGTTTAAGCAGTGTGAGAGAGATAAGCAGTGTGATAGAGATAGAGACGAAAGTCTGGAACATTAACAAGGTATGTAGAACACTCGGTATGTAAGTTTATATATAGCATGTTTAGTATTAATTATTTACTGTATGTGTAGCCTGGTTTGCATTAATTAAAGGTGTCCACAATGCATAAGGTGGGAAAAGGTATTTATGTAATGATGTCTTGCTGAGCATACTAATGCTTGTAGAAACTGTGCGTCCAGCAGTGGGCCACAAGGTACTCATCACAGACACCACAAGGGATGCTACATGAGTGCTTTAAACAGAACAATTCCATACAACCCGCTGTCAGTGGTAGGGTATGTCCAACAAGTATGTGCCATAGCAAGGGATAGTATATGTTGATATACTGTCACATTAGGCATGTGTATGGGCATATAACAACAATGACATGTGTAAGGTGGTCCCACTGTGCAAGTATGCTTTGCATTATGGGATACTATGTAAAATATGTGTAACGTATAGTATTGTAGATAGATATGTCAGATATTCTACACAGCATAACAGGCATATCATGCATACCAAAGGTATTGTCTGTTGGCATGTACAATAACAGGATACATATGGCTTGTAGGCACAGGACATTGTAATAGCATGATAGCTAATCTAGATGGAAGGATTACCAAGTAACCATGCACAAAGGACATGTAATAGCTTCAAAGGTTCATAGTGGGGTACTATGCAGTCTGGCAAGTGTATGTGTAAGCACAACTACAGTGTTCACACCAGTGGCACCTCTCTAGGGTAGTGTCCTGTGAACAGCAGAGCCATGTGTTACCTGCACCTCTGCACAGTACAGCCACTGCAGTGATACCTGGCGTACATGTGTCTCCCAACAACCAACGCAGGTATCACATGAACAGTGCTTCTGAGTGTCCCTGCGTGATGTACATAGGACTCATGTTCCAAAGCATGGTGAGTGTCTGGTTTGGGAATGTAACCCTGAAGCACATCCCACTCATCGTTGCATGTGTGTGCATATCCATGGGCATGTTGCTCATAGTGGCTTTTGCTTATGTCGCGTATGTGGAGTATATCCATTAATATTGTTGTGGACATGGGCCCTGTCTGTTCAGCAGAGGTCACCCCTGAGTATATAGTATGCAAATGTATACAGATGTGGGGTCCGTAGTTCAGCCACATACTTCAACTGTCGGAGCTCAATAAATGTTAAGGCGTGTTAATGTTGTGGTATGTAAAGCTGTAGCTGTTGTGTAAGGTACACCCTAAACGGGGTGGTGTACCCTTGAATGTGTATAGAAGTCTTGGGTTCAGAGGTACAATGGGTGCCTATGTATCAGCTACACACCCAGTACAGATAAGTGTGGCCACGTAGAAGGATATCCACGCCACAGTGTCAATATGGTAACCATAGGAGTGGGTGCAACATAAGTGTGTACTACGAACATGTACAATGTGACATGTATGTAGGGGACTACCACCTATGTGATAGTCAGTGGGTGAATGGTGTAATGCAAAGGTGATGTTCATGCAGCTTGAGGCCATGATATTCATATCAGGTATCTGTCACAGTGACACCCATATGGATAGAGTCAGTATCAGCTGGTGGATCAGTCATGGTGCAATGTATGCAGGGGTGTGTAAAGCTTGGCAGGGAAAGTCCCTCTGTGCTAGCCTGTACATCAGGGAAGCATATACTGAACATGAGGGGCCCTATGACTGAGGACTGTGGTATGCCAAGTGTAACTGAAATGCAGTAGGTACTATGGTATGCTACCCTCATTGTGTGTGTCCTGTCCATGAGCACATTGCATAACATCCTGAGAGATAGGGTACGATGTGCAGGTGGATGTGTATGTTGTCAATACCAGAATGGAGAACGGTGCTGTAAGGCAATGAGAGGACAATGTAGGATGTGTGGACCCCCGTACCATCATCAACTACCCTGGTAACTGTATGAAAGGAGTCCACCAGGTGTAGGGGCCATGCTCTGGCCCTAACAAGTCCAACCCGGGTGGCATGACAGGACCGGAGCCCAACAATGTCTCTGTGAATGACGTCCATGATGATGTGCCCCATAGGCATGCAGAACAGTCCAGTCAGGTGTGTAAGACTATAGTCCCACACATGCATTGTGGCATCACCTGTGTGGAGTGTGATAGCTGTTGCTGTGTGCCATTCAGGGGCCACAATGTCTGATACAAGGCTATTACTAAATATGGTGGCCTAGTGGGGAGACATGTCGTTCAGAGGTTTGTGGACATCACAGCCTAGGACTTTGGAAGGTGACATGGGGCCAGTGTCCCAGGACATATAGAATGCAGGTTAGTACTGTGTTGGTATGACCGCAGGGACACCGCAATGTTCCTGCATGGATTGTGGCCCTGTAGTGAGTGTGAGGGTGTAATGTTAGCACTGAATCCATCTGCCAGCATGTTGCTTACATCACCTGGGTCTGTAATGTTCCTGAGTGACTGTTTCATGTGAGAGCAGATGTGGGTATTGCCATTGACTACTGACATACCACCATAATGCCTTGTGGTACACCCAGGAATGTGTCACAGTAATGTTTATGTAGCTAGTCTTGGAGTATGTGATGAGGGATCCCATAGCCCTACCGAGGCTGACCAGTGAGCTACTCCACCCATGGGATTGTACACCACTGTGCAACAGCCTCCACTTGTTGTTGTACATTATGTCCATGGAACTCGACAACCAGAGTGGCGTCTGTTATCTGGTGTGTACCATCATGGCTCTGTGTGGAATAGCATGATCCATGCAGTCATGTACGTGATAATGCAGTGCACTGGGGTATGTTTCAGTGTTTGTATGTGCATTGTCCATCTGCACGGGTGTCATGACATCAACAACCGCTGTCATAAGACGTCTGTAGTAGGTGTTGTAGTAATCATGTACTGTGTATGCCGTGAAGGGTGTGGTGCCGGGATGTAGCTAACAAGGGTGATTAGCATATGTTCGGAATCCACCAATGAGGGGATATCCCCAGGTGTGGAACACCAGTCACATGTTGATAGTGTTCATGTCAAGGATAATGTTGGTCTTGGAGGTGGTGAGTATGGGTTGATCCAGCCGAGTGGAGGTTATAACTCACTGATGTGTCGGTACATGAGTGGCTATCCCAGTTAAGTGTGGGGTAGTGTCAGTCACACATCAGTAGTAGCTGTCTTAGCCCTACTGTCCAGTACACCAACAAATGAGGTCTGGTAACCGTGGGGTGTGTTGTTGAATCTGTAGCTGATTACAATGTGTATAGCAGTTCCGGACACAGTTAGTTGCACGTGGAGCACCTCTGATGCATTGTGCTAAGTAACTAGCCAGGATGTGTGTGTACAACATAGTGGGATATGGGAACACCTCAGCTGTGGGTGTGCCGGTCCAGGTATGTGTCTGAAAGGTATGGTCTGTCTATAACCTGTCATTGCAGGTGTGCTCTGCAGAGCCTAGAGGCAGGTCCCAGTCACTGCAGAGATATTGGAGTGGTGCATTATAAGATGTCCCTTGCCTGCGTGCGTCACAGAGGAAGATGCAAGTATTGTGTCACATGACTCCATGTCTTGCTTGCCAGTTCCCGTTCCGCCGGTGACTGTTATTGGAAACTGTGCAAAACAGGCAGTATAGAAGCAGCAAGAGCCTCACATGTGATCTGTACTCCCAGGGCTGACAGGTGCAGGTCATCTGTGCCAAAGCATTGTGTTTGACCAGGTCTGTCAAAGCGGACAGATACCAGATGCCTGTGGAATGACAGCAAAAGCATACGCAACTGTTGAAGTGACACAGTCAGTCATTGTACAGTGGTATCGGGTCCGGATGAATGCATAATGCTCCCCAGGGCTTGGCCCACATCTTCAGGGCTACAAGACTGGTGAGCTATTGCATATCCCTGCACACGTAGTCTGTGAAGTGGCATCTCAGGGCAGTCACACTAACATGGAGAATGACAGTCACATCGTACTTGGTGAGGTGTGGCATGGGTGCATAGGTTATGTTGCAGAACCAGTTACCCGACAGCAAGATGTAAGCGACTATCACCTTGTGTAGCCTGCTGTGTGGAACTGCAGTGTGACTGCCTACAGAGTCACCTATGACTGGTGTGTTGCGTATGTTATAACACCCTATTGGCTGTATGTGATGGGCACACATGAGTCTGTGGGCTATAAGTTGGTGATGTTGTGTTCCATGATGGGGGCTGCCTCTGGTGCCTACACAGAGTATGGAGAGGTACTGCACGAGTTATCCTCGTATGTGTGGCCTGTGGTGGAGATCATGTGAGACTATGTGATGTGTGGGGTGTGTTGCGAATGTTACACATCCCACCATGACTGTCAGGTGCAGTCAGGGTTGGTGACAGCATTACCCCCAGCAGGGCTGCAAAAGTGCATCCCCCACAGGCTGTAGTGTCGTATGTTGGGAGGCAAGCATTTAATGTGTACATGAGACAATTGCTCTATTGCCACATGTATGACATATCCATCATATAGACAGGCAATAGCACTGGTACGTGACAGTTGGACATGCCTGTATATACAACCATTTCTCACAGGATATGTGAGTTACGTGTGTACAACAGCTGTTGTACCATAAGCAAGCTGGAAATTTTAGGACAGCCAGTGTACCTGTGGGAAATGGTGTAGAATGGGCGCTATAGAAATCAGTAGCTCATGACATGCTCACAAGTTCTGAACAAGTACCTAGCATGAACATACAATACAGATAGGGTGTTGGATAATATCAACCCACAAGTGGTGACGACAGTCATAATGGGTGGCACCGCACTATAACCCTGCTGAGTATGGTGTGGATGTCCATGAACCATTATCACTGTAGATGTTAGCAGTACAGATGTACAAGACAATACGGATGTTTGATTACAAATACCTTTGAATGTCACAAGGGTGTTCTACCAGTGGCCTGTTGACAGACTCACAGCTACAAAAGGTACCAGAGTGACATGTGCATATCACACCAGTGCCAGCTACAGTAGAACAGGGTTAATGTGTTGTACTCCACCCTCATTGTAGCCCATACCACGCAGACAAATGTTAGGCATCTGTGTATGTAAGGATGTGAATGGCCATGACCTATGAGCAATAGCTGTGTCAGTGTTGTGAACAGCATACAGAATGAGCTGTGTGGGTGAGGTGTGTGACATATGTGCACAGTCTGATGGATTATATCAGCATTGTCACCGCTAGGTGAACATCCCTGTACCCATTAACTACCACCTAGGCTGTGGTCAACATTATGGACACTGTGTAAGGGATGGTGCTGTGCAGTACACCTCCCTGACTTGGTGACATCTCCAGGCCCCATAGGTAGTCATATGAGGTACCCATGTCATGACAGGGTGCCATCCATGAGCATGGAGATCATTGGACAGGAATATACAGCACTGGGGTGACCAATATTGGATCACATATCACCTTTAAGTGGTAATGGCCATGCGTGGATGGGTGATACCAGCCTTCACAAGCCTCACCTCCACTATGCAGCATGCTGTCTACCTTGCATAAAGACATTTGCTGCACCATGATGATGGACATGCTACATGTCCATATCCTGATCTGAAAGACATAAGACACGGACAGCCACCGTACAAATACTAGGATCACCACATGCTGGACAGATCCCTGTGCCATACATGTGACATACTCCCGCTATACCATGCAACCCTGCCCATCAAAGCTGCACATGTCATCCCAGTCATACATGGTGTGATGGCCGCATGGTAGATGTAGTATCAACTGTCTGGATCAGTAATGTGGCACTGATGCACCTCATGGTGGCATAATGGCTGTCAGTTACAGCTAGAAAAGCTTGCCCGTACATGCTATGGTTGATAACCATCCCTGCGAATGTCGTCTGACTAGCCATTGTCCCATGTCTATCACATGTGCTACACAGGCGATCCGTGGCAGGATATTGAACAGCTGTACAGTGCTGTGTAGATGTATATGGCAAAACACATGCATGTACAGGTTTCCATGTGTATGTGTGCATTGTCACTTCTCAAGTCCATTAAGGCTGTGTCTGTGTTGATATGTGACATATACATAGCATCAAGGTCAACAGCAATACCGTGGACACATCCAGGCATGTGCAGATAGGTAAGAACACCAGTGCAGGCAAACAGACATGCCCACATCAAGACAGCATTCACATGGAGTATGAACACTGTAATGAGATGACACACATATATGGTGATGATATCCAATGCATAACGGGTGTTACATGTGTGTGACACAAACACATCAGTTGTGTCAGTGTCATGGTGATTTGCAAAGATAACTGTGCAGATGTACTAGATGTCATAGAAATGTATGTTCAGCTGTATCTCTGTACATCTCTGAAACTGTGACCTGTCACCATCATTTTGTCTTACAGATAATGCCTCGTACATGCCTTCCAGCCTACAGCCGCCAGGAGGATGATGTTCTCATCCCGTACCTCCATGAGAACTGCGAGGTGTTGTTCAGCCATGTGCCACAGCATGCCCAGCAGTGGGAAGACCTGTGGCAGGATCTGCGCAGGAGGGTGAACGATGTGGATGGCCATAACCGCACCTACCAACAGGTGCGCAGACACTGAACGGACCTGATACTGCATGCAAAACAGCATGCCACTGCAATCGCCAGGGAACAAGGTGGAACAGATGGTGGGCCACCAACCCAGCCCCCACTCACACACACTGAGGAGTTACTGGCCTGTCTGGGGACACCCTCAGAACAGCATCCACAAACACTATCTGCCATCATGGAGGTGGGTGTCTCCCAACCAATGAGCCTGGAGTTTCCTGGTAAGTCTGTACTGCACATATGGTTACTATATCCCATTTATGTGCATGTGTCACTGTACATTATGTAATGTAACAACATATGCATGGTATGTGGACACACATGCTGAATATTACAGTATGCTACCCTGTGTATGCACACATGTGCATACTATATGCTATTGTACAAGTAAATGTGTTAACATGCACAGTGCACCCTGTGGCTGTCATACAGTCATGGATAATGTTCATACTGCTGTGTCACCTCTATACAGGTACCTCTGGCATGCCACACAGACATGAGTCCATTGCAGGTGAGACTGTTATCAGTATCAGGCATGTAAAAGCATAGATCTATTCGCCATGTAGCCAGTTGACACTTGTACACTTGATGTTCGTTTCATTCACGATATACAGGTCGTTTCACCCATCATTCACACAGGCCACCCATGTGCAATATATACAAATTAAATGATACATCGACATGAAACCAGAGTATTTGTCATTGCTACATGTGTGGTCAGCTGTGCATACAACAGTGGAGGTGTTCTACAATGGAGGCATATGTACTATACATTGGAACAACACGTTTGGTACACAAACAGTACCACACAGTGAGCTGTGATATGGGCAGCCCACAGGAGTCACCATTGTGTCATATGCCCCTGCAATGGGTGCACACATTGTGATGTGCCATCTGACATGTCCCAGACATGTAGTGTATTGGCTGCAATAATGTCACACTATCCCATAACCCATACCCTACATACAACCTGTTGTCTGCATAGCCCTGTGGATGGTGACATATCTGACATCTATGGGTGTATGTCATATGGGACAACACAGACATGTGTGATAGATGGCCATCACACACATTTGTCCAACACATGCTCACATGGCCATGTGGGGATGGCCAGAGATACGTAGCCACACAATAGATGTGATGTGTATACACCCTGTTTCACATTGTCCACACATGGTCCAATTATAGCCTTAGTTGACCGATTATACAGTTGATGTGGTACACTGGACATCCTAACTGCCTGTGCACAGCCAGTGGAGGTGTCACTGATGTCTGCCATATAAGATGTGTTGAACATCACACCTGTGTCATAGCATGACAGTAACAGTAGTCACCTCTACATCTTCCACAGACATTGACACCACATCAGGCCACAGATACTGTACATTTCCCTTGCTGCTGTAGGACATCACCGTTAGCTGTGCATCTCGTGTGTGTGGTACAGCAATGTCATGTTGAACATGGTGAATTGACAAGTCCACTATGTGTCGACATGGTTGCCAGGCAGCTAAGACTCTGTAGTTGTTGTGCAGGGGTGTCATCTGTAGGTCCTCCAGTGACCTGTCACATGACACAGCATGGTTTGGTGTGTACACACCTCAGCATCGTGGGTCACAATCCACAGTTATGTCATGGGTATGCATGCAGTTATGGCTATGCAATGTGTACATATTATGCACTGTATAGCAATATAGATGCCTCATGATGCCATGCAATGGCACAGTGTCTGTACTTCACACTGTAGAGCAATGTAGACGGCTCACACTACCCTTCCATGCACATGCACATTTGCTAAACATGCATTCTATCTGTAGGGCATACAGGCAACACCGCAATGTGATGGCCATTATGACGCTGTACATGTCAGGAAACCATTGTGTCAGACATGCATGCATGTTAATGCACACGTCAGCAGATTAGATGTCAAGGTCACGTCAGCCATGTGTACTGTTATCCTGTTCTGGTCCACATGGTGTATCACGGGGATGCATGCATACTACCATGATTGTGTGAACTGCATGGCTACTGATATGACACCTGCTTGCTGTATTGTGCACCTCAGGGGGTATGCTTACTAACACTGTTAATGTCTGAGCTGCATGCCGTCAGCTGTATCACAGGCATGCTGCATACCGTCTGTCAAATCACATGCATGGTGTGTGTCTGTGTGTGTGTGTGTGTGTGTGTGTGTGTGTGTGTGTGTGTGTGTGTGTGTGTGTGTGTGTGTGTCTGTGTGTGTCTGTGTGTGTGTGTGTGTGTGTGTGTGTGTGTGTGTGTTTGTGTCTATTGTAATTTAGAGTCTTTCTTTGCATTCACAGGTGATGTAGGTGCGTTACCCTCCTGCAGTCCATCTGATGTTAGTGTCCCCACAGATACTAGCAGTGATGAACATATGCATGAGGTACAGGCAGGGTTGTCAGGGGCTGAATCTGTGTCAATGGTTGCCATCCCAGCTATGTCCCCCTCTTCTCCGCACACAGTTCTGCTGCCAACACATACCGCATCACCAGTGGCCATAGAGGAAGGACAGTCAGCGTCTGTTAGCGTGGAACAGGAACGTGTGGTGGCTACAGATGGTGTGTCTCCACACCATGGTGTCAGTGTAATGTTTGCAGATGTGCCACACAGGCATGTGGCCGGTGCTGCTCGTAGGAGGACTTCTGGCAGACATGCACCTGCAGGACAGAGTGCAGCAGCTGGTATCACCAGACGCATGTTCCAGACTGTAATGGCGGCACAGGCATGTGCTGAATGGCAGAACAGAGAAGGGCAGAGGCTGCAGAAGGCTGCTATCCGTACCCTAAATGACAACATCCAGGCATTGGCAAATGCTCAACAGCAGATCGCTGATGTTCTGGACAGGTGATTGGGTGACATGGTCGGAATCCTTGACCATGGCATGGCAATCTGCGAGCGTGAGCTGTCTGTGCTGGAACATCTGGTAGGAGTGAGGTGTAGGCCACGTGGACGTAGACCAGCTACACCACCTAGTGGAGGTTGTCGTGAGCGTGCCACCTCACATGCCCGCTCCCATAGTACCGGTAGCAGTAACAGTGCAGCTCGTGCTGCGCTGTCCACACCAGGACACAGCAGGCCACATGGACATGGCCCTGGACGTTCCCAGCCTGGACACGGTTCCAGTGGACATGTGTCATCGGACAGTAGCCAATCTGTACCTCCACCTGGTAGTGCCCGTGCAACCCCTGGCAGGCACATGTCATGTGGCCGTGCCCAGACACAGTGGGCTGTACAACCTGGTCTGTACAATCTGGAGCTATCAATAATACCCCTGTGTAGGCCTCACAAAAGGCAGAACTGTGTGCACACATACACGCACACAGCAAACACATCTGTAGGGCACTACAACACCCACATGCATACTGAACAGATATGTCCAATCATATCACCAGCCCTTACCCAAACACATGATGTCAACCATTGGTGCAGCCTATGCCCCTGGCACACATTATCACCCTGTGCATATGATGAAGCCTGTGCTGCATCCCTGTCATCCACACCATCACAGCATCAGTGCAGGGACATGCTCAAATGGTCTGATGCACAGGATGAACAGAATAGTGAGATGTGTATATTACATCAGTTGTGTACGACTAGTGAGGGAAGTGTGTATTACATTAGTTGTGTAAGAATGGTGAGAGACGTGTATATTACATTGGTTGTGTACTGTTGACACGCACCAGACATACCATGTAGTACAGGTGTAGCATGCATTGTTATATGTTCACAGTATGTGTCTTGGTAACAACAGTAACAGCATGCTGGTAATGATGCCCAGGTTCCCCCCTTATGGTTTACTTGCATGTGTCTACAGGTTGCAGTGTTTGCAGTCTCCCATGTGTAACTGTGGAGTACTCACAGGCACGTATGGCAATCTCAGCATGCTATACGTAGCCTCAACTGGACAGCTGGAAAGTCTAACATACCACAGATGTCCACACATATACTGATCCGGCAGCCTGTGTGCAGTTTAATAGGCTACAGTGGCTAGAGACGTGACATCCATACCAGGTCACATCACAGGTATGTTGACATGGTGCAGGGGTTGTACACAGTGGTCTGGACAATGATAAAATTAGAGGCCACTTGATAGCATGAGGCCTCACTGTGTAGCAGTAATACCCTGTCACAGTACAGGAACATGCCCACACTCACGGGGTCGACAGCACTATAACGCACATCCCATAGTGTTGAGGTGAGGACACTTGCCTATGTCGTCATCACCCTCACAGTACTGTGCACCCACACGATGTGACACAGAGAAGGGACATGTACAGGTAGCCAGTACAGCTGAGACCGATGGCATCAACAGGGTAGTTGACTGCATCACCATGAGGGGTTGGGATCCTGTGTGTTCCATATGGTAGCATACACCCACACTCCATGCACCAGACAGCCATACATACATACACACACACACACACACACACACACACACACACACACACACACACACACACACACACACACACACACACACTGTGGAGACCAACTGTCATACACATACGGATAGCTGATGTGTGTGATACACACACACCACACCTGCCTACGTCATGCTTTCTACACTGCAGTATGTACAGATGTCTACAACAGTGTACAGGGGTGTGTCACAATTGGGATGTATTCCCTACCATATGTGGCATATATGGTCACACATGCAAACACACATGGCAGTACTGTGAATGATACACCTGATATATGATGATACGTCTGACAGACATGCAGCAGTATTGGCCGCATTATGTGTACCAACACTATGTCCGACAATTGTGCTGCTATATGCACACAGGAGGATGTAAGTGTTACAGGTGTTGAGTGACATACAGTCGGTAACAGCTGACCGCTGTGTAGGTATTATGTCTTCACCGTCAGGTAACAGTAACATAGCGTACTGTTTGCACATGTAATAGTATGATGGCGTGTGACACACCTGTGAGCCGTACCTGGTAAACATCCATCTACACAGGTGGATCACCACTTTACGTACACACATCCATCCATACCTGATGTACATCCTACCATACTGTCAGTATGTCACCATATACAGGTGTCAATAATGGGGCTGCATTGCAACTGCATGTTGTAGTTCGGCACAGATGAGTTACTTACATCAACTACTGCACATGCATGGCAGCTGTATGCACACTACAGTTTGTACATGTGTGTTGGTCCTACATGCCCGTCATGTAGCCATGTTTGTATGCATTGCAATCGGTGGACATGTGTGTTGACATACATAACACATGGACTGTTGTATGATATGATGGGTGTCATGGGTAAATAGTACAGAGGGAATGTGTCCTCGGTCAACATTGCTACCTCATGTACTGTTGGCATTCAACAGCCATGGACCCACCTCCCATTTGCGTGCGTATGATTGCTGTAGCCACTTGTCT
This sequence comes from Protopterus annectens, assembly GCF_019279795.1. Lineage (NCBI taxonomy): Eukaryota > Metazoa > Chordata > Ceratodontiformes > Protopteridae > Protopterus > Protopterus annectens. The sequence goes on along the minus strand of NC_056734.1, from coordinate 506,189,212 downwards.
GCATGGAGGACAGCAAAAGCTATGCTATGTACATATGTGTTGTGTGTGTGGTCCATGCACATATCCACTGCATTTACATGTATGACATATCCAAACATGTGTGTTCATTGGTGTACAGCGACAGTCATCTGTCACAGCTGTGTAAGACCCACGGCCCCTGTTATGTGTAGAGCCGACCTGGTTATGTACAGTGTTATCATTGCAATGCATAACACATGATGGAACCCTGTCGGTACATGTGTAGTCTGCACAGTTGCTGTACACCTATGTACAGTCCACTGGTCATGTGTCACACGGTGTTGTGTTGATGTATTGCTGGTCCAATGACATGGATGTGTCTGCGGGCTACATTGTAGACTGTGGTGTGTACCTCGGTGATCTGTACCTGAGACATATGTGATGGCTCCTGAGTGTGTACTGGTCAATACATGTGAGTGGCTGTCATGTACATGGGGACAGTAATACCATACTGTGCCCTTCCGTGTTTAGTATCCATGTGCATGCAAGACGGCCCTTTGCATCTAAGTGTGTGAGCATGCCCGGTATGCAGTTGTGTAGTTGGACACATAGTACATTGCAAACTGCGCCCTTATGTGTTTAGAATCTGTGTGCATGCAAGACGGCCCTTTGCAACTGCTAAGTGTGTGAGCATGCTCAGTACGCCGTTGTGTAGTTGGACAAACAGTACATTCCAAACTGCGCTCTTACATGTTTAGAATCCATGTGCATGCAAGACGGCCCTTTGCAACTGCTGTGTAAGCATGCCCAGTACGCCGTTGTGTAGTTGGACACACAGTACATTCCAAACTGCGCCCTTATGTGTTTAGAATTCATGTGCTTGCAAGACGGCCCTTTGCAACTGCTAAGTGTGTGAGCATGCCCAGCACGCCGTTGTGTAGTTGGACACAGAGTACATTCCAAACTGCGCCCTTACGTGTTTAGAATCCGTGTGCATGCAAGACGGCCCTTTGCAACTGATAAGTGTGTGAGCATGCCCAGTACGCCGTTGTGTAGATGGGCACGCAGTACATTCCAAATGGACGTGTGATACTAAGCGTGTGGGCATGGCCAGTGACCCCTTTGTGCCTATGTGTATGGGCATAGCCATTGACATCCTGTATAGCGATGGTGGACATCCAGGCAACAGATGTCCATTTTCAATGTCACGATGGATGCCTACATTGAACACACTGACTGACTGTCTTGCAGGGTGTACTGTCTGTGGTGCATCCCGTATCTATGTAGTGTTGTTGTGGTGCTCCGTAGATATTTAGTTGCCCCGATCACACCACTGCCGTGTGTTTGTTCACTACGTCTACCTTGGGACAGTAATATGCATTCAGACTGCTCACTCTCTATACATTCCCTATTGGCGTCCTTGCATTTGCGGAAGATGTCACCCACCTAGAAGTATGCCTCTGGGAGTGCTGTGTTCAGTAATCTTGGTAGCGCATTCTATAAATGTAATGCTGTAGTGTGATAAGGTAGTTAGGTGTATGTTCGACTCCCAGCCCTGCCAAGTGCGTGTGTGTGCATGTGTGTTACCAGCTGCCTGGGGACATGGTAATGCTTTTAGATGCCTCACACCACATACATTCCCTATCGGCCATTGCCTTTAAGGATGATGTCACCCACCTAGAAGAATGCCTCTGGGAGTGCTGTGTTCAGTATCTTGGTAGCGCATTCTGTAAATGCATTGCTGTAGTGTGATAAGGTAGTTAGGTGTATGTTCGACTCCCAGCCTTGCCAAGTGTGTGTATGTGTGTTTCACTGTGTAGCTGTAATACCCTGTCACAGTACAGGAACATGCCCACATTCACGGGGTCGACAACACTATAACGCACACCCCATACTGTTGAGGTGAGGACACTTGCCTATGTGGTCATCACCCTTACAGTACTGTGCACCTACACGATGCGACACAGAGAAGGGACATGTACAGTTAGCCAGTACAGCTGAGACCGATGGCATCAACAGGGTAGTTGACTGCATCACCATGAGGGGTTGGGATCCTGTGTGTTCCATATGGTAGCATACACCCACACTCCATGCACCAGACAGCCATACATACATACACACACATACACACACACACACACACACACACACACACACACACACACACACACACACACACACACACACACACACACTGTGGAGACCACAACTGTCATACACATCACGGATAGCTGATGTGTGTGATACACACACCACACCTGCCCTCGTCATGCTTTCTACACTGCAGTATGTACAGATGTCTACAACAGTGTACAGGGGTGTGTCACAATTGGGATGTATTCCCTACCATATGTGGCATATATGGTCACACATGCAAACACACATGGCAGTACTGTGAATGATACACCTGATATATGATGATCGTCTGACAGACATGCAGCAGTATTGGCGCATTATGTGTACCAACACTATGTCCGACAATTGTGCTGCTATATGCACACAGGAGGATGTAAGTGTTACAGGTGTTGAGTGACATACAGTCGGTAACAGCTGACCGCTGTGTAGGTATTATGTCTTCACCGTCAGGTAACAGTAACATAAGCGTACTGTTTGCACATGTAATAGTATGATGGCGTGTGACACACCTGTGAGCATTACCTGGTAAACATCCATCTACACAGGTGGATCACCACTTTACGTACACACATCCATCCATACCTGATGTACATCCTACCATACTGTCAGTATGTCACCATATACAGGTGTCAATAATGGGGCTGCATTGCAACTGCATGTTGTAGTTCGGCACAGATGAGTTACTTACATCAACTACTGCACATGCATGGCAGCTGTATGCACACTACAGTTTGTACATGTGTGTTGGTCCTACATGCCCGTCATGTAGCCATGTTTGTATGCATTGCAATCGGTGGACATGTGTGTTGACATACATAACACATGGACTGTTGTATGATATGATGGGTGTCATGGGTAAATAGTACAGAGGGAATGTGTCCTCGGTCAACATTGCTACCTCATGTACTGTTGGCATTCAACAGCCATGGACCCACCTCCATTTGCGTGCGTATGATTGCTGTAGCCACTTGTCTGCATGGAGGACAGCAAAAGCTATGCTATGTACATATGTGTTGTGTGTGTGGTCCATGCACATATCCACTGCATTTACATGTATGACATATCAAACATGTGTGTTCATTGGTGTACAGCGACAGTCATCTGTCACAGCTGTGTAAGACCCACGGCCCCTGTTATGTGTAGAGCCGACCTGGTTATGTACAGTGTTATCATTGCAATGCATAACACATGATGGAACCCTGTCGGTACATGTGTAGTCTGCACAGTTGCTGTACACCTATGTACAGTCCACTGGTCATGTGTCTGCGGTGTTGTGTTGATGTATTGCTGGTCCAATGACATGGATGTGTCTGCGGGCTACATTGTAGACTGTGGTGTGTACCTCGGTGATCTGTACCTGAGACATATGTGATGGCTCCTGAGTGTGTACTGGTCAATACATGTGAGTGGCTGTCATGTACATGGGGACAGTAATACCATACTGTGCCCTTCCGTGTTTAGTATCCATGTGCATGCAAGACGGCCCTTTGCATCTAAGTGTGTGAGCATGCCCGGTATGCAGTTGTGTAGTTGGACACATAGTACATTGCAAACTGCGCCCTTATGTGTTTAGAATCTGTGTGCATGCAAGACGGCCCTTTGCAACTGCTAAGTGTGTGAGCATGCTCAGTACGCCGTTGTGTAGTTGGACAAACAGTACATTCCAAACTGCGCTCTTACATGTTTAGAATCCATGTGCATGCAAGACGGCCCTTTGCAACTGCTGTGTAAGCATGCCCAGTACGCCGTTGTGTAGTTGGACACACAGTACATTCCAAACTGCGCCCTTATGTGTTTAGAATTCATGTGCATGCAAGACGGCCCTTTGCAACTGCTAAGTGTGTGAGCATGCCCAGCACGCCGTTGTGTAGTTGGACACAGAGTACATTCCAAACTAAGCCCTACGTGTTTTAGAATCCGTGTGCATGCAAGACGGCCCTTTGCAACTGATAAGTGTGTGAGCATGCCCAGTACGCCGTTGTGTAGATGGGCACGCAGTACATTCCAAATGGACGTGTGATACTAAGCGTGTGGGCATGGCCAGTGACCCCTTTGTGCCTATGTGTATGGGCATAGCCATTGACATCCTGTATAGCGATGGTGGACATCCAGGCAACAGATGTCCATTTTCAATGTCACGATGGATGCCTACATTGAACACACTGACTGACTGTCTTGCAGGGTGTACTGTCTGTGGTGCATCCCGTATCTATGTAGTGTTGTTGTGGTGCTCCGTAGATATTTAGTTGCCCCGATCACACCACTGCCGTGTGTTTGTCTACGTCTACCTTGGGACAGTAATATGCATTCAGACTGCTCACTCTCTATACATTCCCTATTGGCGTCCTTGCATTTGCGGAAGATGTCACCCACCTAGAAGTATGCCTCTGGGAGTGCTGTGTTCAGTAATCTTGGTAGCGCATTCTATAAATGCGTAATGCTGTAGTGTGATAAGGTAGTTAGGTGTATGTTCGACTCCCAGCCCTGCCAAGTGCGTGTGTGTGCATGTGTGTTACCAGCTGCCTGGGGACATGGTAATGCTTTTAGATGCCTCACACCACATACATTCCCTATCGGCGTCATTGCCTTTAAGGATGATGTCACCCACCTAGAAGAATGCCTCTGGGAGTGCTGTGTTCAGTAATCTTGGTAGCGCATTCTGTAAATGCGTATTGCTGTAGTGTGATAAGGTAGTTAGGTGTATGTTCGACTCCCAGCCTTGCCAAGTGTGTGTATGTGTTTCCTGCAGCCTGGGGACATGGTAATGCTTTTAGTCACCTCACACCACATACATTCCCTATTGGCGTCATTGCCTTTAAGGATGATGTCACCCACCTAGAAGTTTGCCTCTGGGAGTGCTGTGTTCAGTAATCTCGGTAGCGCATTCTGTAAATGCGTATAGCTGTAGTGTGATAAGGTAGTTAGGTGTATGTTTGACTCCCAGCCCTGCCAAGTGTGTGTTTCCTGCAGCCTGGGGACACGGTAATGCTTTTAGACGCCTCACACCACATGCATTCCCTATTGGCGTCTTTGCCTTTACGGATGATGTCACCCACCTAGAAGTATGCCTCTGGAAGTGCTGTGTTTGGTAATCTCGGTAGCGCATTCTGTAAATGTGTATTGCTATTAGTGTGATAAGGTAGTTAGGTGTATGTTCGACTCCCAGCCCTGCCAAGTGTGTGTCTGTGTGTGTGTGTTTCCTGCAGCCTAGGGACACGGTAATGCTTTTAGATGCCTCACACCACATACATTCCCTATCGGCGTCTTTGCCTTTACGGATGATGTCACCCACCTAGACGTATGCCTCTGGGAGTGCCGTGTTCAGTAATCTCAGTAGCGCAGTCTGTAAATGTGTATTGCAGTAGTGTGATAAGGTAGTTAGGTGTATGTTCGACTCCCAGCCTTGTCAAGTGTGTGCCTGTGTGTGTTTCCTGCACCCTGGGGACACGGTAATGCTTTTAGACGCCTCACACCGCATACATTCCCTATCGGCATCTTTGCCTTTACGGATGATGTCACCCACCTAGACGTATGCCTCTGGGAGTGCTGTGTTCAGTAATCTCGGTAGCGCGTTCTGTAAATGCGTATTGCTGTAGTGTGGTAAGATAGTTAGGTCTGTGTTCTAATCCTAATTCTGCCATGTGTATGTGTGTGTGAGAGTTTCCTGCTGCATGACAACAGTACATTGCTTTTACACTATTCACTCTCCATAGAATCCGTACGGCATCTTTGCCTTTGATGCTGATGCCAGAAAGCTGGACGTATGCCTGTGTGAATGCTGTGATCTAGTAATCACGGTAGCATGTTCTGTACATGCATAATGCTGTAGTGTGATAAGGTAGTTAGGTCTTTGTTCTGATCACAACCCTGCCAAGTGTGTGTGTGTATTTCTATTTCTATATATGTAATGTAGATAGATATTGATATGTATGTGGATATTAGCACTATTGAATGTGCTGCATTATCTGTACGTGAACACCTTTGATGTATGTAAATCTGCTATGGCTCTGTGATAGTGCACATACTGTGTGCTGTAGTGATCCTGGGTTATAGTTGTGTAGTGACCAGTTATTCTGTTGCTGGGTATTACCAGGGTCATTGACAACAATGATAGTACAGCACCTTTAAACGGTCATGTGCACATCTTAGCAACAGTCAGCAGTGGTTGTTACTTTGGAGGATGAGTATGGCTCATATGACTATGTATTACCTGACACTACTCTGCAAATCAGGTTAACATTACTGACTCCCGTTTATCCACAGGTTGTGATACAGATCCCAAGAATGTATGTGCATACATTGACAGGTGCATGACTGGAATATTGTTGAATGCATGCAGGGGTGTCCATGGCCAGTAATAGCAATCTGTATAGCCTGGCAGGTACGGTCTGTGACTGTCCCACAACCTCCTGTATATGCATGACACATGCTGAAACTGTGTACATGCAGACACACACATGAAACAAACAGCTAGGGCTAACACATACACACACACACATTGCATCAACATTGGGCCATGCAAACACTGTTGTCCCTCACACACACACATATTTACATGTTGCTTGGATGGCTCAATGACAGGATCTGGAAAAGAAACACCATGCCCTGTGCATATGATGACACCTGTGCCACCACCTGTAATGTGTAACATAGATGCAGGAACAGACTAACATGGTGCTGATGCTCAGGCTGGCTTTATAGCACTGTATTAATGTTAAAATGTTGTTAACACAAAGTGTGATATCCTTCTAGGTGTATGTAAGCAGGCATGATGCATTGCAGCTATGACCATCAATGTAGTATAGTTTACAACACTGTTGATTCTGATGATTTATTATCCATCCATGTGCCATTTGACTGACATGTGTAGTGTTGGCAGCATGTGTTTCAGAGTGTGCAGTACATGTGTGATGTGTGTAGTACAGATTTATACATGCTTACAAACGCGTACACTGGCTTACACGACATTACACGGGCTTCAACATGCTTACACTAGCTTACTCGTTCTTCAACGCGTGAACATGGGCTGACAAGCGTGCACACATGCTTACTCGGGCTTACAGGTGCGCACAGGCGCGAACACACTGTCAGCAGGTTTGCATGAATCTTCAGTGATATCCATGGCGTACACCATCAGTTTCCTGACTGTACCTAGGATAAATCATAACACGCCTCTTCCACTGATGAGTAACTGACAGCAAACATGTAACACATTGCTCCGATAGGATTACAGTGTTTTATACATACACACTCATGATGTCACCTATCTTCTACTCTGATAGTCCCCTTAACCTACTCTTCCACTGTAATGGCTTGGCCCATATGGCATGAGAAATTGTGATTCACTATCCTCAGTCTCAATTGCATCGGATTGCCTACTAATGCTTGGTTACATCTCTGACAGAGCGCTTCCACACATAGCAATCAGTACTCAGTAGCCATCTTGTCTTCAGCTTGCTATTCACCTGCATGGTGAACTAACTGTTAATGATAATTACAATGTCTATGTGTATTTTAAATATTTCTCTTGTTTTAAAAGCGCAGTGCGTTTTGCGCCACTGCGCTACGCTTACACACCGGAGATCGGGATAGGACAAATAGAGTTTTATTAATTTACAATGGAAAAATATGCCACTGGCCTTATATTTGGCCATTGGCATGCTTCTTCAACTGAATTCATCCTTTATTTGCAGCTGACATTGCTCCGTTTAGCTACTTGCAGAACGTAACTCTGTTAACATCCGAGTACATTTCTGCACATAACTCTACTCTTGCATGGACAGCTTACTGTTACATGTATCGCAGATTTACATCATTTGCATAGCTTTCACCTACAAATGGGGTAATTTGCATATCCTAACATTGTCCGTGCAACGTTCGGTTTAGGGGCTGTCTTACACGCCCCTACAAGATATTGCTGAATAGCTCGGCAGACATCTTGCCTTGTTCTACACTTCCCCTACTCGTACATGCCGGCCAAGGCTCCATGACCCCTAGCCTAAGCTTTGCTGTGTGCTAATATGTCTATTTGTGGAGTATGCATGGCTGTAGGTATGGTTTGACCTGCTACGTCTGACATTTCTACAAAGCAGGTCCCACCTTCATCATTTGTAATGGTGACAGCCCTATAGGTACTATATATACAGCTGTGACATTTGACATGTCAACACATACCTGCGGTCAATACTGAACTGACTACTTCAGCGCTTTTCACAACTCCAGAGATTTCTTGTAGTAATATAGTCGATAATACTGCTTCCTATCACATGTATCTGTTTTTGATACAAGATATATCATTGTATTACACCACTACATGCAAGAAGAAATCACAGGCCAGATGCCATTACATTCCTTTTGCAGGACACACCCGCCAAGAGTGTTGTGTTCCTCACAAAAGCCAACAGGTGCTAATCAAAACATATTATGCTATCATCTACCTTATGTGTTCGCTGGTATTTGCGATGTCCGTCAGTGACAGAACTCACATGTGAGTGTGGGAGACTGGACACTGTATCGGGGACACTGCATAACACCCTGAGGGACACTATTAACCTTCCACATTGACTATCACAGTGCATAAGTATTCATTCACATTTATCGAGGTACATGCTTTTGACTTGTACATGTTTTGTCATTTGTCATCCCGTCTTTCTTCACACCTGTCCACCTTATATCACTAGTTCTGTACATTTATTTAGGACAGGGTTACCTTCATACCTCTCAACTGTACACATGTTGGGTAAATGTCCCGAACTTAGACTTATAATGTTGTTCCTTCTTTGTTATTATTGTGCCTTTCTGGTAGATTAGTGGCAGGTCACTAAGGACTGTGAGGTTAGATAATAATGACAGACATTAGTAGTTTATAACTAATAACCCTCAAAACATTCATACTAATGAATTATCCATTATTCTATCAACGTTCTAACTTTGTCAGAGGAATATTTAACATAGTCCCTATTTGTACTTATTTGAATATGCCTTTGTTCAGATGTCTTATTCTGAAAGGTTGAGAGGTATTGTTACCATCTTATTCGTACGCATGTACGTCCATGATAATCGCTTACATGACACTGATATTAGTCCCTACGTCTTCCCCCAATGGTTTACACAATATCATGTAGATGGGTTCTTCATTTTTGGAAGGTATAGGCGTGTGCTATGCCCACATAGGAATATTAATCACTCCCATGGGGCGGACCTAATAAATCTGTGCCAACCGACACCTGTGAACCTAGGCCCATTCTTGCATACCCATGATTCCCATATCTGACACCCCTCCACAGTAGTTATAAGACATATTTAATGTGAGCGATAGTAAAGTATGAAGATACTTCTAAGCACTATCCACTCTCCGCGTATCAGGACATATGTCATACATTCTGTCACCCCATGTGTTATTACCCTTGCACAAGCTACTGTTGCATGCACAGCTATATTGTAGCTGCGGATGTGACTTCCTTTGTGTCGATTATTACTGGCTATTGCTTGTAGACAACACTTTTTGGAGTCCTGCAAAGCACACCTATATCCATGTTTAAATAGTAGAACTTGCAGATTTGGCACACAGGTACTTTCCGGGCAATGGTTTGGAAAGCAGCAGTGTATTTACCTTTCTTGCATGTCTGTATGTCTATCCATAATAGCTATGATATAGCCTATTTATGTACATGTGTTATATCTACAAGGACAAATGTTTCTGTGTTTGTTATGTATATATCGATTAATGTAATTGTGTGTGAGTGTGTGTGTGTGTGTGTGTGTGTGTGTGTGTGTGTTTGTATATATATATATATATATATATATATATATATATATATATATATATATATATATATCTACCTATATATATATATATATATATATATATATATATATATATATGTCTGTACATTCTTTCTTTCTTTCATATATTTATTTAGTTTAAGTCTGTGGATATATATCTATACACAAATATCTATATCCATATATATATATATATATATATATATATATATATATATAAACGTGTAGAAAACAGCATTCATTTGCTATGCTGTGAGCGGATTACACACACGCAGGTGCACTTACATATCCTTATTGTGGGTTACATATGTTTACTAAGTCTTTGTGTTACGTGGGCTTTCTTAATTGTGACGGTACCAGTACAATATCTGTAATTTGGTTAACGGACGTATGCCAAACACACGTTCACCTTTACATATTTAAATGTCTTTACAGCACACACGCATTCATTAACTCATATGTGCTGAAGTCGTAGTTGACTCGGGACTGCATTCCCATTGGCCGGATGCTGTAACCACTATACTATTGGTGTTCTGACTCATTTATATGCATACCCATAGTACATAGCTACATTAACATACGCCTCACCGCTTCACTTACAACACAGGCATCCATTCTCCTGCTGGGAAAAATGCGGTACTACATATTGCACATTCCCTATTCCCTACTGCTCTGGACCCAAGCTGCATATTTAATCACTCCAAGGATATGCAGAACTCCAAGTAAACAAATGTGAAGGTTTGTTACTGTAAATATGTACGGACCTCTGTAATACACTGTTGTTTTCTGGCAAATCAGTAGCTAGTCAATAAAGACTGAAGTCAGAACATAATGACAGACACTTGTGTTTTAGACTTCATACTCTTCAGGAAATGAATGCCAATGTACAAACTGTTATTCTATCAACTTTCTCAGTTTCTTTACAAATTGTCCATACTTTTGGGCCTTTGTCCCACTTTTATTCATGGCTTTGTCCAGATATCTTGCTCTCAGAGGTTGACAGGTATACATTTATTCATGGCTTTGTCCAGATATCTTGCTCTCAGAGGCTAACAGGTATACTTTTATTCACGGCTTTGTCCAGATATCTTGCTCTCAGAGGTTGACCGGTATGGTCGGTCACATCTACACACACATTAAGTGTCCCTCACACAGTAGATCAGGGTTATCCTGTTTACATCAGTGCCTTCATCACCCTTACACCATTTGCCACTATGCGAATGTGTGCAATATATTTCTGCTTATTCGTGTCGGGACATGTGCATCACGGGCAAGTGTTTGATCCTGGGTAGTAGGTTATGCATGACCACCTAGGGCTGGACAGTGTCGTACACCTCTAATGCACATTCCAACATCTATCCAGATATCTACAGGACTGGACTTTGTGTCTTCCATTCTAAATGTTTACACAGGTTACGTATCCCATGAGGGATATCCAAAAATTGTACCGATCCACAACAAGAGGTATACCGAACATCGTTTTGGAGTTATGAAAATGTGCTGAGGTCATGTGCAATCCTGCAACCACCTAGGGTGACACTACCTACTACATATGCGTAGTGGTCACTATGTGTAGCTGTGGCTGCACCACACCAGTAGGCCAAGTACGGCTGGATTTGGTGGACGTTCAGGTACGGGAGCGGGTTGTGTGATGTGGAGGGGATGCTGGGTAGTCCATTATGCATACAGGTGTGTTGCATTTGTTATGGCCAGTTCCATCCAGGTGTGTTGCATTTGTTATGGCCAGTTCCATCAGGACCAATCTGTGGGTATGTGCCGGTGACATATCTATACATTTGTATCGCACATTTCAACATACATCTGTTTGTGGGATTGTGTTCTACAGTATGGCCTGTCTGGTTGTATTGCAGCTGTTTATACATGTGTTTGTATTTCTTTCAGTTTCATCCGCTGCTCCCTTATACACCTCCGGTTCACCTATTCTGCATACGACACAGTATCGCCTTGGAGGATTGTACCATTACCCATCCACCCCACACGCACAGATTCCTCACACCCCATACATCTGTGCTTTGGTTGTTGGCCCATGACACGGCCAGAGTAACACATTGAATATCCTACATGTGTCTGGTACCTGTATGGTTGTGTGGACTACCCTGCCATGTTTGCTTTCCACATGCTATACCTCACGCACATAGGTACACGCCCATACTTCTCTTTCATTACATGTTTGGTATACCCAGGTACTACCCGTTCGACTGTGACACATCCTGACAAGTTCGGCTTGTACCGCTGACTTCCGGATTTTGGCGACCTGTTGTACTCATTGGTAGGATGCCACCTTCTCTTATGTCCAGTATGGGATATATTCCGTACACATATCTGACTGTAGTGGACAACACCTCCCCACAGTCGACGGTAGGGTTGCCACCTTTTCAATTGGCCAAAGTGGGACATTTTTGGTACACACATCACATTTTACAGGCCGACACATACCCACGGTCAGTACACAGGATAGAACTTAGACTTCTTGCCTATATCAAAGCTAATTCTTGTAGCAGTTAAGTTGCTTATTCTGTTTCTTATAACATTTATGTAATTTAGATACAGAAAACCTGTTTAATGTAACTATTACATAACGTATAGGGAATAATTTTGTCCTATAATCTCAGGACATTTGCCATTGTTACAGGTTTTTGTCAGGACACAACTGCCCCAGGAGGGACTGTCGCTTGCAAAGTGGGACAGGTGGTAATCCTAGTTGACGGTATGGATAATACTGTTCCTTTCAGCCTACATGTGTCCTTATTGTTGTGGCTGTTTTCATGCTCCTTCTGTTTCGTTTACATGCTTATTCTATTTCCTATCACATTTGGTATGTGAAATACGAACATACCTTTTGTATGTGACTATTACATGCCTTGTGGGATATAATTCGGACATACGGTCGCTAGATATCTACAGTTCTCGTGTATTTTGTTATGGACACATCTGCCCAGCTGTGCACCCTCCCTCACATTATGGGTCAGCTGGATTGGGCTGGACATACCTACTGGCGGATCGCTAACATATGATGCGTTTCATTTCCACTTGGTATGGCAATCTACACTGCATTGGACTATGGCCACATGGACTTCCATGTAATTTGTTCGTGGGATAGGGACGCATTATTCCCTACTGTGCATTTCTGTTTACTTCATCACTTTGTGTTCGCAGGTACTTTCTTGCATGCTTTGCATACGTTTCAGTATCCAGGGACACTGACATGGTTACTATCTTGCAACCAGTTATATGCAAGCATTTTAGGTTGCACATCGACAGCTGCCATTTCCATGCCTCCGTGTGGCACTTCGACATGCCCTATGCACTCGCGCTCCTTTCCTGTGCACATGGCTGTGTCAGCAGCACGCCTTCATTACTATGCATTTGGCACTACTGCATCATCCTCATGCCGCACTGTCGGCGCAAACCTAACGCCGACCTTGCGCCGAGCTTCATGAATCCCGGGGATAATTTTATCAGATTTGATAATGATTACTCTACAAAAAAATAAAATAACCACAAACTAATAAAAAAAAACAAAACAAAAAAAAAAAATGGAAGGAAACACAGAGGTAAAGTCACCACACTTTAATACAATAATAAGCACTTTTATCCACGATACAAGGACTTCATCAGATTGACACCACTGTAAAAAACACATTTAAATAAGTCACAATCAAATCCACGTAGTTAACTGTCACAAATGGAGCAGCCCTAATTAAAACTTAAAAAGATATGAAATGCATAATAAACCAATACAAAAACAATTAAGTAACCAAACCCAAAATAAAAAAACAAAATCAGTAGTTCGAAAAATAAATAAGCATACATACATTAACCCTAAATAACAAGTTCAGGTTTGAGTTTTAAAATGCTGGTTAAAATGTCCTGACCTGCCATTTTAATTCCTTAAACTCTAAAAAATCATCTGCAGGCCCACCTTCTCATCTAGGTCAATATGATCAGTAAATAAAAACCTAAAATAATGATTATTATATTCAACACTATGTTTGCATAGTGCATTTTTCATACCTTTTTTTCTGGATGTCATAACAGTGTTGGTATATTCTAGTCCTTAAACTATGTTTAGTTTTTCCTATATAAAAGCACAGGCAGCCCTGGCATTTGGCTAAATATATCACCCCCTTACTGCCACAATAATATCTCCTGTAAAGTTGGATCGTCCCAAAATTATTAAGGTAAAAACTATTTGCTTCCAGTATATATTTAAATTGTGAGCATTTGCCCACATTTTACCATTTTATCTTCCTGGAAATTTTTTTTCTCTGTCAAGTAATAATTTGCACAATACTCAGTGTTTCACCCACAATTTTGATGTAGTCATTGTCGGTCCTAAAAATAGCCCAGTTTTTTTTATAATAGATTTAATATCATAAAAACTGTTATTAAATGTTAAAATAAATTCTTTACTAAAATCATTACTTTCGGAATGTTTGTTCATTGTAGTCTGTGCCCCTATCTCACTTGCTTATGGGTTCATAGGTTCGTACTAGGCTATCTGCCCTAGGGCATTTATAAGCCTAGCCAGAGTGTGTGTGGCTTTCACCACCCCTTAGGATGAGAATACTACGCCCTTTTAGGGTTTAGTTTACTGTGCCTCTGTCTAGTAGTGACACAGAGATGACCCCCGGGGTAAACCTATGATCTCCCATCCACTCGTTAAGATTTCTCTTGAATAGAGTCAGTGAGGGGCTCTGCCTAACATGGACTGGGATTCTGTTCCAGAGTGTAGGGAGCCTCTGGGTTATGAATCTGCCCCTCCAGCATGTCCTATTTATTTCTGTTTTGAGGTTTAAGTCTCTTGTTCTCATGTCTCTGATGGATTTGGATTTTCTGAGGTGGAGCATGTCCATTAATTCCGGATTGGACATGGCCTTGTATGTCAGGCACAGATCACCTCTGAGTAGGCGGTATGCGACTGAATAGAGCTGGAGTTTTTTCAGTCGGGCAGCATATGACATATGTTTAAGACCCTTTATCCTCTTGGTGAGGAACTTTTGGGGTCTTTCCAACTGCTGCAGGTGTTGGGTGAGATACATCCCAAATGGGGCATTGTACTCAATCATTGGCCTGATAAGAGAAGGGGCACAATGACCTCTCTTGATCTAGATATGAAACCCTTCATGATAAGGTGGGCAATATAGAAGGTCTTCCTAACCACTTTGGCAATGTGAGTGTCAAATGAGAGGTGCTAAATGTATTTACAGCCTCACGCTTTAAATAAGAGATAGTTACTATGTTGTAGTGATTTTTGAACATGTTTCTTTGGAAGCATTATGAAGAGTGTATGCTATTATTATTTTTTATTTATTATTTTTATATATGTACTCTTGATTCATATGGTTTTATGACATACATATACCTTTTTAACTTGACTCTTTTAACCTTTTAAATTATCAGGTTTTAAGCACAGCTTCCTCTTTAAATTCTAAATGTTTTAAGCTCAGATTTTTTCTAAATGATTTTCTGTGGTCAATTGATTAATTTAATGCACCTGCTCACAGGCTAAGCCTCCCTATAAATTCTTTGATGTTAACATTTTCAAATTGTCTGATGAAGCGTATGGTAGCATACGCGAAAGCGCTTACCTTCTGTTTTGTTTTAATAATAAAAAGTCAAAACTTGTTACGTGGCAGAGTCGGAAGTTTTTATTATATATATATGTTTAAGACCCTTTATCCTCTTGGTGAGGAACTTTTGGGGTCTTTCCAACTGCTGCAGGTGTTGGGTGAGATACATCCCAAATGGGGCATTGTACTCAATCATTGGCCTGATAAGAGAAGGGGCACAATGACCTCTCTTGATCTAGATATGAAACCCTTCATGATAAGGTGGGCAATATAGAAGGTCTTCCTAACCACTTTGGCAATGTGAGTGTCAAATGAGAGGTTACTGTCAACCTGGGTCCCTAGGTCCCTGATTACCTCTTCCGTACTTAATGGATTACCACCTGTGTGGTAATTTCTAGGTACCTTGTTTTTCCCAAAGGGTATGACTATACATTTTTTGGTGTTCAGCTTAAGGCCATGGCTCTGGCACCAATTATCCATTTCTATGAGGCCTCTCTGAAGGATGTTTGTGTCCGCTGGAGTATCAATTATGGTGCCCAGTTTGCAGTCATCTGTGAACTTTGTCAGCCAAAATCCTCCTATTTTTGCCTGTACCTCGTAAAAATAAATGCCGAACAAGAGGGGTCCCAGGACTGAGCCCTGTGGGACACTGCTTGTGACTGGCTTAGAGTCTGACATAGCTCCATCAACTCTGACCCTGTGGGTTCTGTCCTTGAGCCAGTTTGCAACCCATCTTGTGACATATGGGTTTACATTTAAGCTGGTGAGTTTGTCTATGATGCCTGAGTGGGGTATTGTGTCAAAGGCTTTTGCAACGTCAAGGTAGGCTGTGTGAACTGCCTTACCCTCATCAATGGCCTTAGTGACTGTTTCAAAAAAGTCGACCAAGTTCAAAAGGCAGGATCTGCCCTTGACAAAGCCAAATTGGGTAGGATCCAATGTCTGAGAAGGGTTACGAAGAACCGAAAGGGTTGAAGGACGAATAGGAGGATCGACTAATGAGAGAGTGGACGTAACCCCTTTAACAGACACGGCTGTGTCTAGTGATGTAAATGCGGAAGTTCCGTTGAGTAGTCACAGAATAAACATCAATGAAGATAATAGTACACCACCACCTAATCAATTAGCATTGGCTATTCAGCATGGTCCGGGAGCGAAACCGAAATTGCAGCAAACGAATTTGGATTCTTTTTTACCACTTCCGGTACGCCAACGAAGGGAATCAAGGGGAAGATCGACAAGTCATGGAAGGCGGAAAAGGAGAATGTCAGGAGAACCGACAAGCAAGAGGGGTCGAGGAAGGGACTGAATGATTTAATATTTAATTTGTCTGACTTGGAGCTGGTTGAAACGGATTACAAACTTTTAAACAAGGGACTGAGCTTCATACCAGCACAAGTTAGTAATATTTCTATTATACTAACAGAGTTACGCATTTTTATTCGCAATATTGCTTTGAAATTATTTTTTAAACAAACAACACAGAATACTGATAATTCTAATGAGAGATTGAATGGCTTTGAATGTTTTAAAAGGAAAAGCACATTTTCACCTTCACAACATCCATGTCTAGAATGTTTCATAAAAGCTTGTGAGAATGATCTCTATAAACATTATTTGGATTACAAAAAAGGCTCATTATCACTCTTTCATAATATAACAAAGGATGAAAGGTTAGCAATGAATGCTTTATCCAATAACATGGCGATTACGATAAGACCTGCAGATAAGGGAGGGGGTATAGTCATCCTCAACAAAGAAGATTACATAGAGTATATGGGAATATTGCTTAAGGATGACACTACATATAAAGAGATTGACAAAAAAACGGTAGATAAATTAATATATGAGGTACATCATGACATTTATGACATGATGATTACTAGACAAATCAGCCATGAGTTTTACCTGTTTTTACTCATTGAACATCCAATGATACCATACATCAAGGGGCTACCCAAGATGCATAAGGGTACAATACCACCACCCTTATGCCCCATAGTAGTAGGACATCAATGGGTTACTGAAAATATCTCAATTTTTATTGAAAAGAAGTTAAAACCTTTAGTGAATGACATCCCCACCATACTAAAAGATTCCTATCAATTGATTCAGCATCTTAATGATATACAACAACATGTTTTAGATAAGCATCTACTAGTCACGTTAGATGTTCAGAGCCTATTTACAGCTATACCTAATGCCTATGGCTTAGAGGCAATTAGATATGTATTAAATAAATATAGTACATATAATAACAGTGAACAGATTCTATTAAATGCTTTGATTGAAATAGTACTGACCAATAATGTTATGATGTTCAACAATTCATTTTATATACAACAGTGGGGGGTAGCCATGGGCACCCCCTGCGCCAACACGTATGCCAATCTGGTTGTATATAAATGGGAAACTACTTGTCTTTTTACACATCCTGAATATCATAAAATATTGGCGTACTTTAGATTTGTGGATGATATACTACTAATCTGGGATGGAACCCCAGAGGAACTTCAAATCTTTATTAATGGTTTGGAGAAAACAACAGACTTCCTTAGATTCTCTATTGAATATTCATACTCCAATGTCAATTTCTTAGATCTCAACATTAGAAAAGAGAATAAAGGAAGATTAGTTACGTCCCTATACAGGAAAGAGTGTTGGAAAAACACACTGTTAGCACATGACAGTATGCATCCCAGATTTACTTTCACAAATATCCTGAAAGGACAGTTTACAAGGATAAGCAGGATTTGTCAAGATAAAACTGAATGTAATATTGAATTTCACAAGCTAGAACGGCTTTTCCTGGATAGAGGTTATAATCCTCACACTGTAGCTTGTATAAAAGAAAAATTCATTAGTGATTCTAGCTACAAGCCAAGGGCAATATATGATTATAAATATAGAAACAAATGTATACTTCTAGAACAATATGAACATAAGCAAGTGAGATGTATAATCAGCTACACAAGCGACAACAAGTATATAACTGACATTATTGGTAAGAATTGGTCAATCTTAACTACTAATGAAGAAATAAAAAATCTAATAGGAAATAGACCTTCTTACACATACAAAAATACAAAGAATCTGAAAAGAATTTTATGTAACGAAAAAGTTAATGAACTGATTAATAACGGAGGTAATATAGGTACTGTTCCTTGTGGAAGGTGTACCTCATGTAAATGGATTTGTACCAAAAATAAGTTCACACATCCTGAGTTACTATTTGAACTTGATATTAGTTGCTCAGCCAGTTGTGATGATACTAATGTGATCTATTTAGCTACTTGCGAACTATGCCCTGCTTTTTATGTGGGCATGACAACTAGAAGGCTTAGAGACAGGATACAAGAACATCTATACGCCATAAAGAAAAATGACCCTAAAAATGCATTATCTAAACATGTCTCCGAATATTCAAACCATAAGTTTGTATTTAGAGTGTTACAAAAAAGAATTATAAATCCACGAAGAGGAGATAACTTTAATGAATTGGAGAGCTTAGAACTAGATTGGATTTTTAGGGTCAGAGCACAACAGTATCCAGGCCTAAATAGCTATGTCAGCATTAGATCACACCTAAAGAAACAAAAGTATCATTGATTTATTTAGATTCTTTTTATTTCAATATATGGACAAGGCTGTACTTTAGTGGAATATTAGAAATGTAGTTATATATATATTAATAAATTCAATTATATTTTATATTAACTTTATATTAACTTTATATTAACTTTACATTAACTATATATTCATTATATACATATGTGTACATTTGTCTATATGTGATATATATATATTTATTCAGATTCTTCAGATTTTTTAGACTAGATATTATATAGGTCTATTTATGGTGATACAGAGCTATGATGTTATAGATGATGACTTTACAGATTGGCCAGGCATATATATTTACCGATTGTATGCCACTCTCCATGTCATTTTATATACATACCATGAAGTGATAGTGAAGTCAGGTTATATTACTTATATATACATATATATCTATATAATTATTGATTTATTTATTTATTGATGCATATTTATTGGTACATATTCAAACAGACTCATATATATATATTTATACATAATTAAATAGTTATATATTTAAATAAATATACCTTATAATTATTCATTCAATAGCCACCATATAAGATTTTTTATATAATGTAATATAATATTTTAATATAATGTTTTATGGTTGATCAAAGATGTCCCATGTTTATTTCACTATTATAAGCTAGTGAAGACCCCGGGTAGTGTTCCATACATGGTTAATGAAATATGAATTGTTAGATGTATTTTTACTATATTCATAGTTCCTCTATGAATTGGTAGCTGTATTGTGCATAAGTTCTTTCAGATACCATAATTTATAGTGTTGTTATAACGAATACAATGATTTTTCTTTCTCCTTTCACTTGTCAAAACATTATGCAAGTTGATTTAGCGTTATACAGCGATACTGTGGATTGTAGCCTTAAATAAAGTAGATAAGTTATTTAAATAATTGAACCAATTAACTTATTAAGCAATTATACCTTTTAGGTATATAAAGTATGTGCTTTTACCATGATTTTAAAACATATCTGAAGAAGCGTGCATTGGAAGCACGCGAAAGCGCTTATTCTTGTGGATTTTTATGTGAAATAAAGCTTTGGTGTATCCTTCGTGGTGTTGATCTACTTCTTCTATTTTTTTGAGTGGGGTATTGTGTCAAAGGCTTTTGCAACGTCAAGGTAGGCTGTGTGAACTGCCTTACCCTCATCAATGGCCTTAGTGACTGTTTCAAAAAAGTCGACCAAGTTCAAAAGGCAGGATCTGCCCTTGACAAAGCCAAATTGGGTAGGATCCAATGTCTGTAGGTCCCCAATATCTTTGTTTATGAGTTCCATAATGATCCTCTCCATAGCTTTGCAGACCAGGCTCGTCAAGCTTATGGGGCGGTAATTTCCAGGGTCCATAGAAGCACCGCCTTTGTGAAGTGGGACCACTGTTGCCGTATGCCACTCTTTGGGTACGTATCCTGTAGTAAGGCTAAGATTAAACAGCAGCATTATGTGTGGGTTTAGTTCCTCTTGGAGTTCATGTAGCACACAGCCCGGAACACCATCCGGTCCCATTGATGCTGTGTTTTTAGCTTTAGAGAGGGTGGCTCTCACCTGGGCATCTGAGATGTTAGGGAGGCTACACTCTGCTGGGATAGTTATTTCTCCTTTTGGGGGGGGGGGTTTACACTGAAACTGTCTGCCAGAATGTTGGCAATGTTGGTGGGTTCAGTGTATTTTGTGTCATTTTGGACTAACTCTGAGCATATCTGGGAGTTTCCACCCAGGTTTCTAACATAGCTAAAGAAGGCCCTGTGATTGTCTTTTGTGTCTTTTGCGATTTTTCTCTCAAAGTTGGCCTTGGATGATTTTATGAGTGATCGTAGTTTTTTGCTAGTACTGATCAGAGATGCCTTCCCTTTTAGGGATTTAGCTCTGTCATGTAGTAGCTTCCTCCTCCTGTTGTAAAGTTTGTTTATGGCTGGGGTCCA
This sequence comes from Protopterus annectens, assembly GCF_019279795.1. Classification (NCBI taxonomy): domain Eukaryota; kingdom Metazoa; phylum Chordata; order Ceratodontiformes; family Protopteridae; genus Protopterus; species Protopterus annectens. The sequence goes on along the minus strand of NC_056734.1, from coordinate 506,168,194 downwards.
CCAGACCGGGCGCCTGCCTTTGGGGGAATGGGTCTTGGTTTTATTTGGGATTGCATGATCCATGCATTCTTGAAGGTGCCCATAGAAGGCATTTCAAAGGATTCAGCAGTGTGGGTTGTGGTTACCACTGGCCCAGGGGCCTTGAAGGATACTACTTCAGTCTTAAGAAGTGTGAAGTTGGCTTTTGAGAAGTTCTTCACTGTGGTCTTTTGTGCAGGGGGTGGGGGCGGGATGTGGATTTCCAGTGAGATTAATTTATGGTCTGATCCTACCAAAGAGGGATATACTTCCGGTGTGGAGCATTTTGTCCCCATGTTTGTGATGATCAGGTCTAGTATATTGTCTCCTCTTGTGGGAATGGTGACTAGTTGTTCCATTGCATTTGAGTTTATGAATTCTAGGAACCTTTGGGCTAAGGTGTTGGGGGCTTGAGTAATGTTCCCAGTCTATGTTTGGGTAGTTGAAGTCTCCCAAAATGATGGTATTTGGAGAGACATTCATACTCTCCAGTGTCTTCAGGAAGGCTGTGTGGGGTTCTTGAGTTTGAGAGGGTGGTCTGTAGCATGCTACAAACTGTAAGGCAGTTTTGCCTATGGTTAGTTGCACCTGGATGGTCTCCGATGCTTCGTGCATTGCCACTAACCTGGAGGTGTGGGTATCTTTGATGAAAATGGATACTCCCCCTCCTTTTGTGGTTCGGTCCAAGTTTTGGGGCCGGAAAGCATGATATGAGGTAAAACCTGATAGTGCTGGGGTGCTCTCAGGAGCCTTGAACCAGGTTTCAGTCACTGTACAGACATCGATGTTCTCCATACTGAGGAGGGCTTCAAGGGCGTGCATCTTGAGGTTTAGACTTCTGGCATTGAGCAGCATTACCCTTAGTTTTTTCCACTTGTGTTTTCTAGGGAGGTAGGTTTGTCATTTGAGCCTTGCCTAAAAAAGGCACTATGGGGGTGGCAAGAGCCCTGGCCAATATCCGGAAGCCCAGGGGTGACAGGCGCAAGCCATCCCTTGTGAAGCAGCGTGGCTTGTCAAGCATGTCATCCCAAGCAGACAGACATTGGATCCCCTTAGAATGACACCAGTAATTAAGCCAATTGTTAAAACTGATCATTTTGTCTTTGTACTGTGGCATCATTCTTGGTGAGGGTAAGATACTGCTCAGGGTCAGGGTCATACCGGCCTGGGCTACATAATCAGAGAGCTCCTCTATGTCTCTTTTCATGTAGTCCAGGGTGGTACGTCTCAGGTCATTCACACCGGCATGTACAATGACTGAGTCATATTTGTACTTGCTGTGGAGTGACCTGAGTGCTTGTGTTATGTGGTGGATTCTAGCTCCCGACAGGCAGCTTACTGTGACCTTTTCCTTGTTCAATCTGGTGAGCGGGACGTCAGTGTGTCTGACTATGGAGTCACCTATTACAAGTGTGTCTGGCATGTTGTTTGGCCTTAAGGGCTGTTACTGTTTAGCACACTGACTTTGTGAACTATGTGTTGCATGTGCTATGTCTTGAGGTGGTGGTTGCTTGGGTGTCTGCTTTGGTTGTTTTGGTAGATTTTTAATCAGTGCCTCCGAATATGTTTTTGTGTGTTTATGTGTTTGGTTTGCAGTTGTGATAGTTCTATGTGAGACTGGGTTTGTGGTGTGCATGGTTACCTTCTCCTCCTGACTGGTCTTGCCAGTACTGAATTGAGAGAGCTCAGCCTCCAGTTTGGCTATATAGTTGCATCTCTCGCATATATTTGTATTTGTTGGGAGGAGGAGAGGGTTGTCTGTGTACATGAGGCAATTGTAACATTGCCTCAAGATTCCCAGATTCACCAGCTGAACAAGAGAGGATGCCTGCAACTGACCCTTCGACATGCTAGAAATAGTGAAAAAGATTGCTGTGTAACTGAGTAGAAAGGACCTATAGGGAAATGGGTACTCAACAGAATTTAGGTGAATGAAATACTTTCTTTTGTTTAAGAGTGCTTTACCTGTATAAAACATGCTTTAGGAGCAAGTGCTGAGCTTTTCAGATAGAGTATAGGCTGTTTAGATTGCAAGTAGAACAGTTCTAAGGGAAAAATTGAACAGCAGACTTGGCGGAGCCAGAAAAAGTTTAACCTTGTTTAACCAAGTTTAACCTTGTTTAACCGGCGCTGCGCTATGCGCACAACCATGCAAAGCCGTGCAAATGTGGATTTTAAGCAGTGAACTACAAAAGACCTAGGAATGGTCCCAAACAACCAATTACTACAGCTTCTTGTGCTGAGGTCACTTCCCCCAAGGACAGGTAGGCTGCTCAAGGCTTCCCACTCCCACTGGTGAGCAAAGAAACTTCCTTCTATCCAAGTAAAGTAATGGACAATACAGGAACTACACCACTTCCCAGAATACAGCAATGCCTGTATACTGGTCTAAACTAGTCGAGGAAGGCGGGAAAACAAGGATTATTTTTTTGTTTTTTAGTTTTTTTGGTAGAAACACACAGAAAATGCAGAGGCAGTGATACATTAGTTACACAGGCTAGCACACTTTAGTGGGCAGCCTCCACAGTTAAATTAAACAACTAAACAAGCAAACTTTCGATCAAATTCGACTAAATGTAACTTTAAGTGCAGATTTTAAAATAAATGCAGTAATCAGTAAAAAAACAGTTCAGGCTAATTCAAAGTAAGCTACAGAAGCTATTTCCAGTGAAAAAAAGCAAAGATACTTAAATCCAGAAGGTAGTCGCTTTTTCGAGTTCCTTGCTGCTAGGACCACTCTGTAAACCCACGTGGAGCTTGTCTGAGCAGTATAGCCAGAAAAAAATGCCCAGAGGTGGATTTTAAGCAGTGAACTACAAAAGAGCTAGGAATGGTCCCAAACAAATATTACTACAGCTTCTTGTGCTGAGGTCACTTCCCCCAAGGACAGGTAGGCTGCTCAAGGCTCCCCACTCCCACTGGTGAGCAAAGAAACTTCCTTCTATACAAGTAAGGTAATGGACAAAACAGGAACAACACCACAGACCAGAATACAGCAATGCCAGTATACTGGTCTAAGCTAGTCGAGGAAGGCGGGAAAACAAGGATTATTTTTTTTGTTTTTTTGTTTTTTTGGTAGAGACACACAGAAAATGCAAAGACAGTGATAAATTAGTTACACAGGCTAGCACACTTTAGTGGGCAGCCTCCACAGTTAAATTAAACAAACAAACAAGCAAACTTTCGATCAAATTTGACTAAATGTAACTTTAAGTGCAGATTTTAAAATAAATGCAGTAATCAGTAAAAAAAACAGTTCAGGCTAGTTCAAAGTAAGCTACAGAAGCTATTTCCAGTGAAAAAAAAAGCAAAGATACTTAAATCCAGAAGGTAGTCGCTTTTTCGAGTTCCTTGCTGCTAGGACCACTCTGTAAACCCACATGGAGCTTGTCTGAGCAGTATAGCCAGAAAAAAACGCCCAGAGGCGGATTTTAAGCAGTGAACTACAAAAGAGCTAGGAATGGTCCCAAACAACCAATTACAACAGCTTCTTGTGCTGAGGTCACTTCCCCCAAAGACAGGTAGGCTGCTCAAGGCTCCCCACTCCCACTGGTGAGCAAATAAACTTCCTTCTATCCAAGTAAGGTAATGGACAACACAGGAACTACACCACAGCTCAGAATACAGCAATGCCTGTATACTGGTCTAAACTAGTCGAGGAAGGCGGGAAAACAAGGATTATTTTTTTGTTTTTTTGGTAGAAACACACAGAAAATGCAGAGACAGTGATAAATTAGTTACACAGGCTAGCAGACTTTAGTGGGCAGCCTCCACAGTTAAATTAAACAAACAAACAAGCAAACTTTCAATCAAATTCGACTAAATGTAACTTTAAGTGCAGATTTTAAAATAAATGCAGTAATCAGTAAAAAAACAGTTCAGGCTAGTTCAAAATAAGCTACAGAAGCTATTTCCAGTGGAAAAAAGCAAAGATACTTAAATCCAGAAGGTAGTCGCTTTTTCGAGTTCCTTGCTGCTAGGACCACTCTGTAAACCCACATGGAGCTTGTCTGAGCAGTATAGCCAGAAAAAAATGCCCAGAGGCAGATTTTAAGCAGTGAACTACAAAAGAGCTAGGAATAGTCCCAAACAACCAATTACTACAGCTTCTTGTGCTGAGGTCACTTCCCCCAAGGACAGGTAGGCTGCTCAAGGCTCCCCACTCCCACTGGTGAGCAAAGAAACTTCCTTCTATCCAAGTAAGGTAATGGACAACACAGGAACTATACCACAGCCCAGAATACAGCAATGCCTGTATACTGGTCTAAACTAGTCGAGGAAGGCGGGAAAACAAGGATTATTTTTTTGTTGTTTTGTTTTTTTGGTAGAAACACACAGAAAATGCAGAGACAGTGATAAATTAGTTACACAGGCTAGCACACTTTAGTGGGCAGCCTCCACAGTTAAATTAAACAAACAAACAAGCAAACTTTCGATCAAATTCGACTAAATGTAACTTTAAGTGCAGATTTTAAAATAAATGCAGTAATCAGAAAAAAACAGTGCAGGCTAGTTCAAAGTAAGCTACAGAAGCTATTTCCAGTGAAAAAAAAGCAAAGATACTTAAATCCAGAAGGTAGTCACTTTTTCGAGTTCCTTGCTGCTAGGACCACTCTGTAAACCCACGTGGAGCTTGTCTGAGCAGTATAGCCAGAAAAAATGCCCAGAGGTGGATTTTAAGCAGTGAACTACAAAAGAGCTAGGAATGGTCCCAAACAACCAATTACTACAGCTTCTTGTGCTGAGGTCACTTCCCCAAGGACAGGTAGGCTGCTCAAGGCTCCCCACTCCCACTGGTGAGCAAAGAAACTTCCTTCTATCCAAGTAAGGTAATGGACAACACAGGAACTACACCACAGCCCAGAATACAGCAATGCCTGTATACTGGTCTAAACTAGTCGAGGAAGGCGGAAAACAAGGATTATTTTTTGTTTTTTGGTAGAAACACACAGAAAATGCAGAGACAGTGATAAATTAGTTACACAGGCTAGCAGACTTTAGTGGGCAGCCTCCACAGTTAAATTAAACAAACAAACAAGCAAACTTTCGATCAAATTCGACTAAATGTAACTTTAAGTGCAGATTTTAAAATAAATGCAGTAATCAGTAAAAAAACAGTTCAGGCTAGTTCAAAATAAGCTACAGAAGCTATTTCCAGTGAAAAAAAAAGCAAAGATACTTAAATCCAGAAGGTAGTCGCTTTTCGAGTTCCTTGCTGCTAGGACCACTCTGTAAACCCACGTGGAGCTTGTCTGAGCAGTATAGCCAGAAAAAAATGCCCAGAGGTGGATTTTAAGCAGTGAACTACAAAAGAGCTGGGAATGGTCCCAAACAACCAATTACTACAGCTTCTTGTGCTGAGGTCACTTCCCCAAGGACAGGTAGGCTGCTCAAGGCTCCCCACTCCCACTGGTGAGCAAAGAAACTTCCTTCTATCCAAGTAAGGTAATGGACAACACAGGAACTACACCACAGCCCAGAATACAGCAATGCCTGTATACTGGTCTAAACTAGTCGAGGAAGGCGGGAAAACAAGGATTATTTTTTGTTTTTGTTTTTGGTAGAAACACAGAGAAAATGCAGAGACACTGCTAAATTAGTTACACAGGCTAGCATACTTTAGAGGGCAGCCTCCACAGTTAAATTAAACAAACAAACAAGCAAACTTTCGATCAAATTCGACTAAATGTAACTTTAAGTGCAGATTTTAAAATAAATGCAGTAATCAGTAAAAAAACAGTTCAGGCTAGTTCAAAATAAGCTACAGAAGCTATTTCCAGTGAAAAAAGCAAAGATACTTAAATCCAGAAGGTAGTCGCTTTTTCGAGTTCCTTGCTGCTAGGACCACTCTGTAAACCCACGTGGAGCTTGTCTGAGCAGTATAGCCAGAAAAAAATGCCCAGAGGTGGATTTTAAGCAGTGAACTACAAAAGAGCTAGGAATGGTCCCAAACAACCAATTACTACAGCTTCTTGTGCTGAGGTCACTTCCCCCAAGGACAGGTAGGCTGCTCAAGGCTCCCCACTCCCACTGGTGAGCAAAGAAACTTCCTTCTATCCAAGTAAGGTAATGGACAACACAGGAACTACACCACAGCCCAGAATACAGCAATGCCTGTATACTGGTCTAAACTAGTCGAGGAAGGCGGGAAAACAAGGATTTTTTTTGTTTTTTTGTTTTTTTGGTAGAAACACACAGAAAATGCAGAGACAGTGATAAATTAGTTACACAGGCTAGCACACTTTAGTGGGCAGCCTCCACAGTTAAATTAAACAAACAAACAAGCAAAATTTCGATCAAATTCGACTAAATGTAACTTTAAGTGCAGATTTTAAAATAAATGCAGTAATCAGAAAAAAACAGTGCAGGCTAGTTCAAAGTAAGCTACAGAAGCTATTTCCAGTGAAAAAAAAGCAAAGATACTTAAATCCAGAAGGTAGTTGCTTTTTCGAGTTCCTTGCTGCTAGGACCACTCTGTAAACCCACGTGGAGCTTGTCTGAGAAGTATAGCCAGAAAAAAATGCCCAGAGGCGGATTTTAAGCAGTGAACTACAAAAGAGCTGGGAATGGTCCCAGACAACCAATTACTACAGCTTCTTGTGCTGAGGTCACTTCCCCCAAGGACAGGTAGGCTGCTCAAGGCTCCCCACTCCCACTGGTGAGCAAAGAAACTTCCTTCTATCCAAGTAAGGTAATGGACAACACAGGAACTACACCACAGCCCAGAATACAGCAATGCCTGTATACTGGTCTAAACTAGTCGAGGAAGGCGGGAAAACAAGGATTTTTTTTTTGTTTGTTTTTTTGGTAGAAACACACAGAAAATGCAGAGACAGTGATAAATTAGTTACACAGGCTAGCACACTTTAGTGGGCAGCCTCCACAGTTAAATTAAACAAACAAACAAGCAAACTTTCGATCAAATTCGACTAAATGTAACTTTAAGTGCAGATTTTAAAATAAATGCAGTAATCAGTAAAAAAACAGTTCAGGCTAGTTCAAAGTAAGCTACAGAAGCTATTTCCAGTGGAAAAAAAGCAAAGATACTTAAATCCAGAAGGTAGTTGCTTTTTCGAGTTCCTTGCTGCTAGGACCACTCTGTAAACCCACATGGAGCTTGTCTGAGCAGTATAGCCAGAAAAAATGCCCAGAGGCGGATTTTAAGCAGTGAACTACAAAAGAGCTAGGAATGGTCCCAAACAACCAATTACTACAGCTTCTTGTGCTGAGGTCACTTCCCCCAAGGACAGGTAGGCTGCTCAAGGCTCCCCACTCCCACTGGTGAGCAAAGAAACTTCCTTCTATCCAAGTAAGGTAATGGACAACACAGGAACTACACCACAGCCCAGAATACAGCAATGCCTGTATACTGGTCTAAACTAGTCGAGGAAGGCGGAAAACAAGGATTATTTTTGTTTTTGTTTTTGGTAGAAACACACAGAAAATGCAGAGACAGTGATAAATTAGTTACACAGGCTAGCATACTTTAGTGGGCAGCCTCCACAGTTAAATTAAACAAACAAACAAGCAAACTTTCGATCAAATTCGACTAAATGTAACTTTAAGTGCAGATTTTAAAATAAATGCAGTAATCAGTAAAAAAACAGTTCAGGCTAGTTCAAAATAAGCTACAGAAGCTATTTCCAGTGAAAAAAAAAGCAAAGATACTTAAATCCAGAAGGTAGTCACTTTTTCGAGTTCCTTGCTGCTAGGACCACTCTGTAAACCCACGTGGAGCTTGTCTGAGCAGTATAGCCAGAAAAAAATGCCCAGAGGTGGATTTTAAGCAGTGAACTACAAAAGAGCTGGGAATGGTCCCAAACAACCAATTACTACAGCTTCTTATGCTAAGGTCACTTCCCCCAAGGACAGGTAAGCTGCTCAAGGCTCCCCACTCCCACTGGTGAGCAAAGAAACTTCCTTCTATCCAAGTAAGGTAATGGACAACACAGGAACTACACCACAGCCCAGAATACAGCAATGCCTGTATACTGGTCTAAACTAGTCGAGGAAGGCGGGAAAACAAGGATTATTTTTTGTTTTTTTTGGTAGAAACACACAGAAAATGCAGAGGCACTGATAAATTAGTTACACAGGCTAGCACACTTTAGAGGGCAGCCTCCACAGTTAAATTAAACAAACAAACAAGCAAACTTTCGATCAAATTTGACTAAATGTAACTTTAAGTGCAGATTTTAAAATAAATGCAGTAATCAGTAAAAAAACAGTTCAGGCTAGTTCAAAGTAAGCTACAGAAGCTATTTCCAGTGGAAAAAGCAAAGATACTTAAATCCAGAAGGTAGTCGCTTTTTCGAGTTCCTTGCTGCTAGGACCACTCTGTAAACCCACGAGGAGCTTGTCTGAGCAGTATAGCCAGAAAAAATGCCCAGAGGCAGATTTTAAGCAGTGAACTACAAAAGAGCTAGGAATGGTCCCAAACAACCAATTACAACAGCTTCTTGTGCTGAGGTCACTTCCCCCAAGGACAGGTAGGCTGCTCAAGGCTCCCCACTCCCACTGGTGAGCAAAGAAACTTCCTTCTATCCAAGTAAGGTAATGGACAACACAGGAACTACACCACAGCCCAGAATACAGCAATGCCTGTATACTGGTCTAAACTAGTCGAGGAAGGGGAAAACAAGGATTATTTTTGTTTTTTGTCTTTTTGGTAGTAACACACAGAAAATGCAGAGACACTGATAAATTAGTTACACAGGCTAGCACACTTTAGTGGGCAGCCTCCACAGTTAAATTAAACAAACAAACAAGCAAACTTTCGATCAAATTCGACTAAATGTAACTTTAAGTGCAGATTTTAAAATAAATGCAGTAATCAGTAAAAAAACAGTTCAGGCTAGTTCAAAGTAAGCTACAGAAGCTATTTCCAGTGAAAAAAAGCAAAGATACTTAAATCCAGAAGGTAGTTGCTTTTCGAGTTCCTTGCTGCTAGGACCACTCTGTAAACCCACGTGGAGCTTGTCTGAGCAGTATAGCCAGAAAAAATGCCCAGAGGCGGATTTTAAGCAGTGAACTACAAAAGAGCTGGGAATGGTCCCAGACAACCAATTACTACAGCTTCTTGTGCTGAGGTCACTTCCCCCAAGGACAGGTAGGCTGCTCAAGGCTCCCCACTCCCACTGGTGAGCAAAGAAACTTCCTTCTATCCAAGTAAGGTAATGGACAACACAGGAACTACACCACAGCCCAGAATACAGCAATGCCTGTATACTGGTCTAAACTAGTCGAGGAAGGCGGGAAAACAAGGATTATTTTTTTGTTTTTTTGGTAGAAACACACAGAAAATGCAGAGACAGTGATAAATTAGTTACACAGGCTAGCAGACTTTAGTGGGTAGCCTCCACAGTTATATTAAACAAACAAACAAGCAAACTTTCGATCAAATTCGAATAAATGTAACTTTAAGTGCAGATTTTAAAATAAATGCAGTAATCAGTAAAAAAACAGTTCAGGCTAGTTCAAAATAAGCTACAGAAGCTATTTCCAGTGGAAAAAAGCAAATATACTTAAATCCAGAAGATAGTCACTTTTTCGAGTTCCTTGCTGCTAGGACCACTCTGTAAACCCACATGGAGCTTGTCTGAGCAGTATAGCCAGAAAAAAATGCCCAGAGGCGGATTTTAAGCAGTGAACTACAAAAGAGCTAGGAATGGTCCCAAACAACCAATTACTACAGCTTCTTGTGCTGAGGTCACTTCCCCCAAGGACAGGTAGGCTGCTCAAGGCTCCCCACTCCCACTGGTGAGCAAAGAATCTTCCTTCTATCCAAGTAAGGTAATGGACAACACAGGAACTACACCACAGCCCAGAATACAGCAATGCCTGTATACTGGTCTAAACTAGTCGAGGAAGGCGGGAAAACAAGGATTATTTTTTTGTTTTTTTGTTTTTTGGTAGAAACACAGAGAAAATGCAGAGACACTGCTAAATTAGTTACACAGGCTAGCATACTTTAGAGGGCAGCCTCCACAGTTAAATTAAACAAACAAACAAGCAAACTTTCGATCAAATTCGACTAAATGTAACTTTAAGTGCAGATTTTAAAATAAATGCAGTAATCAGTAAAAAAACAGTTCAGGCTAGTTCAAAATAAGCTACAGAAGCTATTTCCAGTGAAAAAAAAAGCAAAGATACTTAAATCCAGAAGGTAGTCGCTTTTTCGAGTTCCTTGCTGCTAGGACCACTCTGTAAACCCACGTGGAGCTTGTCTGAGCAGTATAGCCAGAAAAAATGCCCAGAGGTGGATTTTAAGCAGTGAACTACAAAAGAGCTGGGAATGGTCCCAAACAACCAATTACTACAGCTTCTTGTGCTAAGGTCACTTCCCCCAAGGACAGGTAAGCTGCTCAAGGCTCCCCACTCCCACTGGTGAGCAAAGAAACTTCCTTCTATCCAAGTAAGGTAATGGACAACACAGGAACTACACCACAGCCCAGAATCCAGCAATGCCTGTATACTGGTCTAAACTAGTCGAGGAAGGCGGGAAAACAAGGATTTTTTTTTGTTTTTTTGTTTTTTTGGTAGAAACACACAGAACATGCAGAGACACTGATAAAATAGTTACACAGGCTAGCACACTTTAGAGGGCAGCCTCCACAGTTAAATTAAACAAACAAACAAGCAAACTTTCGATCAAATTTGACTAAATGTAACTTTAAGTGCAGATTTTAAAATAAATGCAGTAATCAGTAAAAAAACAGTTCAGGCTAGTTCAAAGTAAGCTACAGAAGCTATTTCCAGTGGAAAAAAAGCAAAGATACTTAAATCCAGAAGGTAGTCGCTTTTTCGAGTTCCTTGCTGCTAGGACCACTCTGTAAACCCACGAGGAGCTTGTCTGAGCAGTATAGCCAGAAAAAATGCCCAGAGGCAGATTTTAAGCAGTGAACTACAAAAGAGCTAGGAATGGTCCCAAACAACCAATTACAACAGCTTCTTGTGCTGAGGTCACTTCCCCCAAGGACAGGTAGGCTGCTCAAGGCTCCCCACTCCCACTGGTGAGCAAAGAAACTTCCTTCTATCCATGTAAGGTAATGGACAACACAGGAACTGCACCACAGCCCAGAATACAGAAATGCCTGTATACTGGTCTAAACTAGTCGAGGAAGGCGGGAAAACAAGGATTATTTTTTTGTTGTTTTGTTTTTTTGGTAGAAACACACAGAAAATGCAGATACAGTGATAAATTAGTTACACAGGCTAGCAGACTTTAGTGGGTAGCCTCCACAGTTAAATTAAACAAACAAACAAGCAAACTTTCGATCAAATTCGACTAAATGTAACTTTAAGTGCAGATTTTAAAATAAATGCAGTAATCAGAAAAAAAACAGTGCAGGCTAGTTCAAAGTAAACTACAGAAGCTATTTCCAGTGAAAAAAAAGCAAAGATACTTAAATCCAGAAGGTAGTCGCTTTTTCGAGTTCCTTGCTGCTAGGACCACTCTTTAAACCTACGTGGAGCTTGTCTGAGCAGTATAGCCAGAAAAAACGCCCAGAGGCGTATTTTAAGCAGTGAACTACAAAAGAGCTAGGAATGGTCCCAAACAACCAATTACTACAGCTTCTTTTGCTGAGGTCACTTCCCCCAAGGACAGGTAGGCTGCTCAGGGCTCCCCACTCCCACTGGTGAGCAAAGAAACTTCCTTCTATCCAAGTAAGGTAATGGACAACACAGGAACTACACCACAGCCCAGAATACAGACACTGATAAATTAGTTACACAGGCTAGCACACTTTAGAGGGCAGCCTCCACAGTTAAATTAAACAAACAAACAAGCAAACTTTCGATCAAATTCGACTAAATGTAACTTTAAGTACAGATTTTAAATTAAATGCAGTAATCAGTAAAAAAGCAGTTCAGGCTAGTTCAAAGTAAGCTACAGAAGCTATTTCCAGTGAAAAAAAAGCAAAGATACTTAAATCCAGAAGGTAGTCGCTTTTTCGAGTTCCTTGCTGCTAGGACCACTCTGTAAACCCACGTGGAGCTTGTCTGTGTGGGGAAAAAATGCCCAGGAGATCTCTTGACTTAGACGTCCTTAAAAATGCCTTTAAGAAAATAATCAGGATGCCGTCTTTTTTCAAACATTCACTTTAGTATCCTACACTCTTCAGAATTTTTTTTTATCACTGGACACCATGAGAGGCAACCGGATACACTGTCCTTTTATTAAAGATTTCTTTTGGTGCATAGAGTGCCAGCTGTTAAAGTGTAACAATGAATTAGGGTAAGTAGGTTTTTTAAAGGTGGTAGATTTAAAACATTTTCCTATTGTGTTCTTGGATGTAGTAAAATACAAATAATTAATCCACTCAGTTTGGGAGGTCATAGTAAATTTTAAAATATCAGTTGTAGTGTGAATATATTCAAAAAACTCCTGTAGCTTAGCCTGGCTGTCCATCCAAAAGATTATAATGTCATGCAAAAATCATCCATAAAGGGACCAGCAATTTACAAACTCAGTATTAAAAATAAAATTGGTCTCCCAATAAGCTAGGATAATATTGGCAAAAATGGTGGCACAAGCTGCTCTCATAGCTACCAATTTCTTCTGTTTAAACAGTTGATGCTGAAAAATAATGAAGTTGTTCTTGAGAACCACTTCCGTAAGGGCCCTTAAAGTAAGGATCTTGTCATGGTCCAGCTTAGAATGCTGGCATAAATAATCATAGAACCATTCCAACCCTGTGGTATGGGGAGTAGCAGAAAAAAGATCCTGAATGTCGATTGTTACAAATATAGTATTGTTACAGCTATATATAGTATATAGTTTTTAAGTTTTAATTAGAGCCAGGGGCGGCCCGTGCTATTGGACTGCCGGACTGCAGCCCCCTCAAAACAAAAAGAACTAATAATAAAAATAAAAAATAGAAAAAAAAAAGTTTTTTAAAATTCGCACATGCGCAGTAGTCCAGACTACTGGTCTACTGTATGCGCATGCTCAAGGCAGTCCAGCAGTCCTGATAGGGAAGCGTGAGGAGACGTCTGTGCACTTTTAAAGTGCACAGACTCGCTGGGATAATGCTTCGAGGCTGGACTGCAACACCAGCAGTCGGGAATTGCTTGCTGTCTCGTCGGGAAGGGGTTTGGATTTAATCTCGCGGGTCTTTGGAGTATTGTGCGGGAAGGGGTTTGGATCTAGCAGTATTTGGATGGACGTTGGTTATTATGGAGAACGGACAGGTAAGTGTGTTTGAATGTATGGTGCTTGCTTTTTTACTGTTTAAATTTATGGTGTGTGCTTGCTATTTTACTTATTTGAAGTTATGGTGTGTGTGTGTGCTTGCTATTTTACTCATTTGAAGTTATGGTGTGTGTGTGCTTGCTATTTTACTCATTTGAAGTTATGGTGTGTGTGTGCTTGCTATTTTACTCATTTGAAGTTATGGTGTGACTTTGAAGGTGTGTGTGTGTGTGTGTGTGTGTGTGTGTGTGTGTGTGAGAAAATGCCCCAGGTGCTCATGGTGGTGTGGTAGGGAATACCTCAGGCTTGAACCCTGTACCCTGTATGCAGGTGTTAAAGACTTGAGTTCCCTACCCACCACGATTTGTAAAGAAATTGCAGATTTTTGCCTCATATTTGATCTGATCTGTTCCTCATAATATCTGTGATTTGTAAATGTTGCAATGCTTGATATTTGATGTTGAAGTAGTAGCATTGTTGCCTCACAGCTGCAGGTTCTCAGGTTTGATTCTTGGCTGGGGTTCCTTCTTTGTGGGGTCTGTTATCTTCTCCCTGTGTTTGTGTGGGTTTGCTTTTATTTGATGTTGCACTGGTAGCATTGTTGCCTCACAGCTGCAGGTTCTCAGGTTTGATTCTTGGCTGGGGTTCCTTCTTTGTGGGGTCTGTTATCTTCTCCCTGTGTTTGTGTGGGTTTGCTTTTATTTGATGGTGCACTGATAGCATTGTTGCCTTACAGCTGCAGGTTCTCAGGTTTGATTCTTGGCTGGGGTTTCTTCTTTGTGGGGTCTGTATCTTCTCCCTGTGTTTGTGTGGGTTTGCTTTTGTGTCCTCCCATGTTACAAAGACATGTCTGCATTATTTCTTCCTGGGCCTCTGCTGAAAATTGTTTTTTTGTTCCAAGTCAGACTGTCCTGATTAACAAATGTTAAATAAAATTGACAGGCATTTGAATTTCAGACTTCAGGTTTCTGAATGTTGAATTTCTTACATATTTGATGGTGCAGTGGCAGTATTGTTGCCTCAGAGTCACAGCTATAGGATTTGTGGTTTGATTCTTGGCTGGGGTCCCTTCTTTGTGGAGTCTGCATCTTATCTCTGTGTTTGTGTGGATTTGTTCTGGTGTCTTGCCATTTTACAAAGACGTGTCTACAGTATTTCTCCCTGGGCCTCTGCTGAAAATTGTTTTTGTTTCATCAGAAGTAAAATTGACAGGCATTTGAATTTCAGACTTCATAGTCTTCAGAAAATACATAATAAAACAACTTTTTATTCTAGCAATAAATATATAGTAACACAACCTTTTATTATAGCAATTTTTTAAGTTTATAAGATGACTATTTGAAATTTTTCCTTATTTTTGGGACTGTAATACCCTGTTAGTGGCTTTGTCCAGGTTTTTTGTGCTAAGGTTGACAGCTATGGCAAGAACTTAATTCACTGAATATGTTTGAGGGCTGTATTCCCTCATTACTGGGTTTGTCCAGGTGTTTTGTGCTAAGAGGTTGACAGCTATGGTGAGAACTGAATTCATTAAATGATAGCCATTTAAGTTTCAGTCTTCCTCTCGTTCACAAAACAGCTGATTTGGTGTAATGGTATGTTGCTCTTGACTGTTTTGCACACGGACCTTGTCTGTAAAATGTACGGTGGTAACGCAGCATTTTTCTTTCACAAAGCAGGTGATTTGGCATAGTGGTATGTTGTTCTGACTCTTTTTTGCACAGGGACTTTGGCAGTAAAATGTATGGTGGTAACACAGCATTTTATTCTAGCAGCTTTCCAAGATTATACAAGCAATGTTTAATGTGTCCTTGGTTTTTGCCCTTTTGACCCACCCCAATAAATTTGGCTTTTTCCAGACTTCTTGTGCTGCAAAGTTGAGATGCAGTTGAGTATTGAGTAGATTTTACAAGGAGCTGAGAGCTGCAGGGGAAGAGAAGTTTAGTGCTAATAGCACAACAGGCTGTGTACTTGCTTTTGATGCAGAAGGTTGTTGGTTCTACTCCCATAAGGGGTGAATGCTGTCGTACTGAAAGTTAAGATACTAATTATGAGCCTGTTATCAGTTTGCCATCCATTTCCTATTGCAATATTACTAGCTTATTTTTAATGTAATTTAGGCAATTTATCCCTCAGGGGCATCAGACACTTTATTGTTCGATGAAATATAAAGGTGACTGCTAGCAGCAACCTCTTCATTACAGATTTATTTAACGTGGAATTATTTAGATGACTTTTTTACTACTTCAGAGATTGTGCATATTTACTGATAATGGTGGACTGTAGAATTGTGCATATTTACTGATAATAGTGGACTGTAGAAGTTTGAGTAGACTTTTATGATGGAAATGTTCTGAAATGGGCAGTTTTGTTTCATTGTTTACTGGAAAAATGTTCAAAGCAATAGGAAGGTGTATCAAAGAGCACATGTATGTTTCATATGCAAGGGGCCTATGATTTGAAAACAGCCCAGAATTAATTTTTATCTGCCACAGGTAAAATGTATTTTCTTTGAATGTGGGTTTTAATGTTGTTTCAATGAATGTGAGTTTCAAGGGCAGAGCAATTTTAATGCCAAGTTTGTTTAGCAGAGGTCTTAGTGTTTGTGCTGTAAAATGCAAAATAAAACTTTCAAATGAAGTTCAAATCATCATAGAAGTAAATCAGTATGCACATTAGTGTTTATAGTAAATGGAGTGAAATAGCAAAGTAATGAATCATTAGAATGGCTGCAGGGGGAGGCTCCATTCGACCATGGTTTTGTGAGGGGGAAGGGCGGCAAACTTAGACAGCCCCAGCTGAACTATATCTCCCAACTGTCCAGATTTACAAAGAATGAATGGGTTTTTTGCTTCTTATTTTTGGTTTGTTCCTCATAAAATTTGTGGTTTTCTGGCAAATCATTTAGGAATTAAGTCACTAAATAATGACACACTAGTTTCAGACATCATAACCTACAGAAAAATGCATGCTAAAGTAAGACCTGTTCTATCAACTGTCCCAGTTTATACAAGAGCAATTTTTAGTACTGTTTATATGTTCCCCCAATATATTTGGCCTTGTCCAGATTTATTACATTAACAGGTTGAGAGGTACATGCAAATTGCTTTATAGAATTAGGCATAGCCAAACCTCTCAACTGTCCCTGAATTTGGCTCAAAATGTTGCTTTTCCCCTAATAATTCCTCTGCAAAATAGCAGTTTTGGAAGAAAACATGGAAGGTTTACAATTAAGATATAACTGTAATAATTAGAGTTATAGATTACTTTTATTTCAGAAATGCGTGTAGACTCTTTTATGTTGTCAGCTACTCAAGTTAGCAGTGCTAATATTAAAGTGTCCCTTCTTTGACAGGTTCCCAGCTGTATTGTGTGGCTATTTTATATTGTTGCATCACATTTTTGGTCCATTTTTCATAAAATTGTGTTTTTTTGGCAAATTAGTGGTAAATCATTAAAGACTGAAGTTAGAAAATAATGACAGGCATTTGAGTTTCAGATTTCATATCCTTCAGAAAATTCATACTAATGCAAGACCTACTAGTCTATTATCTTTCTAAGTTTATAAGAACAATATTTAAAAATTGTCCTTATTTTTGGGCCTTTGTCCCACTTCTATGTATGGCTTTGCCCAGATTTCTTGCCCTGAGGGTGAGAGGTATGACAAATGTGTTAGTGCCAATCACCGTCAGCCAGAGACATTTCAAATTGTGACATACTTGTTGCACCCCACTCCCCATGTAGTGACTCTAGATGTGTCCAAGCAAAGCAAGGAGCAGTTATGCAGTGTAAATGTGCAGCGTATCCCCCCATACAAGGTAGACACAAGTACTACAGTGGCTTTTCATCTGTTCTTGGTTTTGCAGAATGGTCTGGTTTCTGTCATATTTTTGTACTGTTGATTTATGCTATTACTCAAAGTGCCTGTTGCTCTGTGTTTTAAGTAGCAATGCTTTAATGACCATCAAGTAAGCTTGTCTGAGATCATAACGTGCAAGTAAGCTTTAATAAGCATACTGTTAAAGAATTGCCAACATTGAAGCCTTTCTGTTGTTGCCATGCAGAGAATACTTAACTAAATAATGTATAAGCATTGGATATTGAAATGCATATGACAGTATTTGTAGTAAAGGATAGGATTACATTATTTTAAAAAGCTCATTACACTTGTTGGAGACTTCTAGTGATCTCTGAGAGCTTTACCAGTAAACTAAACAGAATGGCATTCATGTGTGGTCCATAACCTGTACAGTAATAATTTAAGCAATGTATCTTGAGCTTGTTTCTTGTTTGCTTTTCATTTTTACTTTGATCGTGTTTTCACCATGAAACAAGTAGATAGTTGTCAGGCAGCAGGTCTGTTTTGGATAAGAAACATTTTTACAAGTGGGGGCATCACACAGATTGCTACTTTCAGCATGTTACTTGGTGCTTTAATAAAGCTGAATATAAATTATAATTAGAACTGCAGTGCAAGGAGAAGTAGTTTGAGTTGAGTGCTGCTTGTTTTTCTTATACTTGATTTTGATTGGCATTCCTGTAATGTATTTAAAAAGTAATTTATTTTTTCATGCCTCACAACCTTTTTGTTTCCATCTAGATATTAAGTAAGCTGTCATGCAGCCAATGCATTTAAATATTTTTATTCTTTTACACTTCATTTGTCTTGACTGGACTCTCATAATGAGGGTTTGGCACCCAGGGCAGCATATTTAATTAAAGTTAGTTTTTGTGGTTTTGAGCATAGCTCCTCCCCTTTCTAGTTGGCCGCACCTCTTCCTACTGACCCCACCCATTCAGCTATCCCCTGCAGCCCCCCTTTGATTTGAAGTCACCAGCCGCCACTGATTAGAGCTACTCCATTTCTGATAGTTAACCAATGGGATTTGTTTGTGACTTATTTAAATATGTTTTTTATAGTGGTATCAATCTGATGAAGTCCTTATACAGTGGACAGAAACACTTATCATTGTATTAAAGTGTGGTGACTTTGCCACTGTGTTTCCTTCCATTTTTTGTTTTTGCTTTTATTATTACTCTTAAAAAGCAATAGAGCAGAGAGAAAACTGTTAGCCTGTTGTAAAAGCTTTAAGACAAAATGGTCTAAAATCCCAGATTCTGTTTCTAGCTAAAATAAAAATATAACAACTATCTAATGAAACAAGAATGATTAGAAACTTGAAAGAAGCCTCTACTTTTGTTAAAAACAATAATCTCCTACCTATAAATGAGGACATGGAATGGTCCTCTCCTTCCTTGAAAATAACTTCTAAAAAAACTCACGGACTAATATGAAGAAAAAGAAACAAAAAACTGACACTATTTCAGCTTCATTTAGCAAAACTTTAATGACTTCTAATGTGAAATAATTATTATTCTTTAAATCCTGGGCCTATTTAATCAAATAATCCTTTAATTTGTTTATTTTCTTTCCTAATATCTCAGAATATATGGGATTTCAACTCTGAGATACTTATTGATCATAACATACTCTTTATTTTCTTCTTAATAAAGCATAAAGTATAAAGCTTTAATATTTGCAATATATATATATATATATATATATATATATATATATATATATATATATATATATATATATATATATATATATAGCTCTATTTCTACAAAATGGAAACAGGTGAGCTCACTTTCGCAAAAGTGCTTTTTCACCAAAAATGCACTTTTGCGAAAGAGAAATAAAAAAATGACAAAATTAAAAAAAAAAAAACAGTAATTATGTTTATGCAGGCGGGCAAGCCCCCCTGCACCCCCACACCCCCTATACTTTTATATTCTCATTCTGAGAGCGCACTACAGTGGGGAAAAGGGAACATTTCCTTATCCCCACTGTGCCATGATCTCAGCAAAAGCCCTTTTGTCATTTTTTTTTTGTTTTTTATTTCTCATTTGCAAAAGTGCATTTTCAGTGAAGAAGCACTTTTGTGAAAGTGAGCTTGCCCATTTCCATTTCGTGGAAATGGGTTTTCGATGAACAGTCCTAGATCCATATATATATATATATATATATATATATATATATATATATATATAAAGCTTTAACATTTACAATTAAAAAAATGTGAGTGTTAGGTCTAGCTTGTGGACATGCAGAGTTATTTCCTTAAAAATATTATTTCCTTAAAAATATTAAAATATTTTTGTTTTTCTGTCTTCCTTTATTTGGACTTATTTTTACATCAGCTTAGAAAAAAAATGTATTCTTTTATAGTTGGTTATTTACTCTTAAATATTGTATCTTTTATAGGTATAGAATGATGTGTTGCTTATAGGAAGATTTAGAGGGGAATTGCTGGTGTGCTGCATGTTTTGGAGTCATCTTTCCTGTCAAAATCTAGCAGTTCTCATTCTTTTTTTTGTACCATTGGTAACTGGTATGAATTACAACATCTATGCATTTAACATAACTTTTACTTATCTCGTGCTGCTTACTACAGGCTTAATGTACTGCCCTTACTGCTTTTTTTCCTCATCATTAATGTCTTTTTTTCTTTCTTCCATTGGACAGATGCGATGTTTGCTCTGAGAGTGCTGATGGAGAAGTACAGAGAAAGTCAGAAGGAGTTGCATTGTGTCTTTGTGGATTTAGAGAAAGCATATGACAGGGTGCCTAGAGAGGAGTTGTGGTATTGTATGAGGAAGTTAGCAGTGGCAGAGAAGTATGTAAGAGTGGTACAAGATATGTACGAGGGTAGTGAGACAGTGGTGAGGTCTATGGTGGGAGTAACAGATTTGTTTAAGGTGGAGGTGGGATTACATCAAGGATCAACTCTGACCCCTTTCTTATTTGCAATGGTGATGGACAGGTTGACAGACGAGATCAGACAGGAGTCCCCATGGACTATGATGTTTGCAGATGACATTGTGATCTGTAGTGAGAGTAGGGAACAGGTGGAGGAGACCCTGGAGAGGTGGAGATATGCTCTAGAGAGAAGAGGAATGATGGTCAGCAGGACTAACACAGAATATATGTGTGTGAATGAGAGGGAGGATAGAGGTGACAAAGGTGGATGAGTTTAAATACTTGGGATCGACAGTTCAGAGTAATGGTGAGTGTGGAAGAGAGGTGAAGAAGAGTACAGGCAGGATGGAGTGGGTGGAGAAGAGTGTCAGGAGTGATTTGTGACAGACGAGTACCAGTAAGAGTGAAAGGGAAGTTCTACAAGAGGGTAGTGAGACTAGCTATGTTATATGGGTTGGAGGCAGTGGCATTGACAAAAAGGCAAGAGTCACAGCTGGACGTGGTAGAGTTAAAGATGTTAAAATTTGCACTGGGTGTGACAAGGGTGGACAGGATTACAAATAAGTATATTAGAGGTTCAATCGAGGTTGGAAGGTTTGGAGACAAAGCCAGAGAGGCACGATTGCATTGGTTTGGACATGTGCTGAGGAGGGATGCAGAGTATATTGGGAAAAAAATGCTAAGGATGGAGCTGCCAGGTAACAGGAAAAGAGGAAGGCCTAAGATAAGGTTTATGGATGTGGTGAGAGAGGACATGCAGGTAGTTGGTGTGACAGAGCAAGATGCAGAGGACAGGAAGAAATGGAAACAGATGATCCGCTGTGGTGACCCCTAATGGGAGAAGCCGAAAGAAGAAGGTTGGACTAGTGCAAGATTGGTTCTGTAAACATGAAGTCAACTTTGCACTTACAGGTTACTTGCCCAACGTATTTACTTTCACGAACTAGCAGATGATTTTGCTGGTCATTCATTTAAGTTTTTAAGTAAAGAAATGGGCTACTTTTGGTATTGTTGTGATTCCCTGTTTTGATCAGAGCCACTGTGCTTTGGAACTTGCACTCTGGAATGCTAGGGGAGAATGCATCGACACCTTTCATGTGGGTTGGGGTGGGTAATTTCATTTTGGGTTGATTGCCTTCCTGGAAGTGTTGCACAGACTAATTCATTCTTAATTCTAGACATGTCTGTTGGATTTGTTGAAAAGTGGACCATTGTCTTGATGCTGTGTTTCAGGTTAGAAGAATAGACTGCAGTGTTTTTGAACGTCTTGCTGATGTGGTGAGAATGGCATCTGTGGCATCTGTTTTTAGACTACCATACTTTAAAACCAGTGTTTTAGTTGTGCATTTGCTTAGAGCTGTGAGAGAGTGTAATACTGTGTCCATAATTAAACTGTGCTTTACAAGCAACAGTTATTTTAAGCTGGAATGGTTTGTCTTTATCTTTGTATCCCTTTAGTGTTGCAGCCTGCTTTGGAAGCCTTCTTTTCTTGTACATGCCACGTGTGACAGTAATATAGCTATGTATGTAGTTAATATCTGCCTAATTTCAAGCATGGTTATTTCTTTGTATAGCTGAGGTTGTACCAGCATTTCATATTTTTGACATTTTATATATTTTTCTGCCATTACGTTGCTATTACTCTGTCCATTTTGCTTACTGATTTCTTATTTGTTATACTTTTTTTTTCCATGGGACTCTGTTGAAGATGGGTTTCCCAAGTAGACATTCATGGCTAACAGCTGCAAATGATGGATACATATGTATGCATTTATCTTATTTATTTACCTTCGCTGAATGGGGGAGTCTGACTGGGCAAAAGGTAGCCCAGTTTTTGGTGGAGGCTCAAGGAGAAAAGCTTCATTTGAATAATATATGAAGTAGAGAATTTGGTATTTTTGGATGTGCTTTGCAAAGTTTGTTTTTCTTTTTGTACCATTCCAGTTCACTGAGGCATGGTTTAGGTGCAAGTAGTGTGTGCCTTGTTGTTGCTACCATCATTGCATTCCAATTTCTGTGCAGTGGGAGTTTCTTTACGATGGGAAGAGAAATGATGATATTCTGAAGGCTTGTTCCCGCGGTATGAGAGTCAGTACAGTTTTGATGATTGTACTTTGGGATAAGTGTACCTCATGACTGGCTCTTTCACTGTATGGAGGGGGGCCCAGCACTCTGAGGTTTGGAGTTCAGGAACTGCTTTCAATGAGGGAAACAGCAGAAAAGGCATTTTTTGGTGCTTTTTGAGGGGTGGATGGACCCCCTTCCTCCACTCACAGTAAAGTTGTATATGCCAGCTCCATGGTCACACTGACTGGAGTGGGGTGAGATTCCTGTGGAAGGGACATTTCTTTTGGAATGGCTCATCAACAGTGATATTATATCTGAATAGTGGTTTCCAGTGGCTGTATGATGTATTGAAATGGCTTATCAGTATATGAATATTAGATCTTTAAGCAGTTTTATGTTCTGAGCAGCTGCAGTCCCTGGTTTTGTGAACTCCCATTGTCTATACATCGCAACTACATAGTGGGTCCGGTTTGTCCCCCTCCCCATACTTGAGAGCACGGACACTCCAAAACTTAGAAACTTCAGAAAACTTGACTGCTAGTTGATCACCTCCACAGCCTCTCTGCTTCTATACAATGTCTGTACATCACAACTACATAGTGGGTCTGATTTGTCCCCCCCATACTTGAGACCAGGGACACTCCAAAAATTATAAACTTTTGGAGTACTAGTTGATCACCTCCACAGCCTCTCTGCTTCTATCCAGTGTCTGTGCATTGTGACAACATAGTGGATCTGCTTTGTCCCCCCCCATACTTGAGAGCATGGACACTCCAAAACATTATAAACTTCAGAAAACATGACTGCTAGTTTATCACCTCCACAGCCTCTCTGCTTCTATCCAGGTGCTTACAACTGCTATTTTCAGCTACACACCACAGAATTTTGCCCTGTAATCCTTTCAGTAGCACTAGCTATTGCTTTGTTATGCAAACTAGTATTTGTAGTGCCATTGGTTGAGCTCTGCATCGGTACTGGCAGCTGCAATGTATCCCCCCATGACTTCCATGTTATTCTTACCTTTTTTCTCTCCTCCCCTACCATAGTGTTTAAATTAGGCTGCATGTGAACTTATTTTAACTCAACCTCCCAATTTTGTTAGTTACACTCCTTCCTTGTTAAATGTCTATCTAGTAGAGTATATCCCTAGTCTAAATTCTCTTGATTTCTGCCTGCTTCTTTTGACTTTTGTATTTCTCCTAATTTCTGCCTGTTCCTTTTGACTGTAGGGCTCGCTCATATTTTACTTACCTATCCTCCTGTTCCCAGGTCTCTGATTGCTTTTGTAGACTTTTTTATTGTTTTGTCTGGATACTCTGCCCTTCCTCTCTCCTGCCTTCCATCTATGTTCTTTACCCTTTAATAACGTCCAGTTTATCTACTTTCTGTGCTTCCCACCATTGGTTATTCTTTCTCTAGCTGGCTCTCCTTCTCTACCCGATCCGGCTGTGCTGTTATACCTTCCTATACCTCCGATTTTCTCCCTCTGCTTTAAATCCATACTCTTCTGCCTCTCTGTATCCTGACTCACCTCCATAGCTCACTGATGGTTTTCTTAGGGAATCTTGTCACTTCTTGTAGTCACTCACTGTGGGTTTCAACCCGCTCCATTCTCCCTCTCTACGCTCGGCTCACTTCGCTCTCCTCCCACCCCAATTCTCACCCACCCCCATATCATTTATTTTATACCTAACCATGTGTCACCTTCTCCCCTTCCAGTTCCTCCCCAACCCTGCAACTCACTTCCTGCCTCTATGAAAAAAATCCCTCCCACCTCCCCCTCTCCTATTACAACTCCATTCAGATACACCTACAAATATCATCCTTGTATGCATCCCCTCTTTTCTTAAACTAATTAACATGTACTGCACACATCCAACCCAACTACTAAAAGCATCCATCTACACACTGATAGTCTTCAACCTACTCCTTCTTTCCAATCTGTCCTCCTATCGCACGCAACTTGATAACCATACCCCATCCCCATGGCAAACAGAATCCACAGCTAATCTCAAACTAAAAAACTTCCCTATATCACCATCCGACCCCAACCTTTCCCTTACTCATGCAACAAACCAACCATAAAAACTAACTCTCTCTCTTCACAAAAACAAACTAAAAATAATTCACAAATTTACCAAACTCTATCTACACCTACTCGAAAAACTCATTTGCAGTGGAGATGTCCACTCCAATCCAGGACCCAAAACACTAGTCAACCCTAACTCAAATTAGTTAAATCTCCTATACCACAGACCATCCTCATCTCTCTGCTTCCTAAACATTAATGCTAGAAGCATACTTAAGAAAATCCAGGACCTACATGCTCTATTGTCACTAATCAAACCAGATATTGTTGTGTTAACTGAAACATGGCTCAAACCAAAACATCATGACAATGAGGTTACTACCCCTGGCTACAATATTATCCGCAAAGACAGAGTAGAGAAAAAGGGAGGTGGTGTTGCAATAATATTCCAAAGCCTCCTCACCATTGAACAACTAGATTACAACACCCAAGATATCAAAGATGTGGAACTAATCCTTGCCAGATTAAAAATAAACTCCAATAAACACATAATTATTGCAGGTGGCTACATCCCACCATGCAATAATATCACTCATATGGAAAACCTGCTTAATCGGATGTCCAACTCCATTCCATGTGAAACCATACTATTAGGAGACTTTAATATTGACTGGCTCAACTGCTCCAGCCATAATCCCACTGCCTTTATAAACCTCCACAGGTATACCCAAACTATAACCACCCCCACTAGAATTGACAAAACATCCCATCACCAGTCCATCTTGGACTGGATCCTGGTATCTGACCCCAGTCTTACACAGCAATCTGGCTGTCTTCCAGATACCTGAAGTGACCATCATCCTACCTATCTAATTAGGAACACATCCCAAACCATCAGCCAACCTATCCTCAGAGTAGTTCACAACAAAAACACCTTCATACCTACTAACTTCATCAATGCACTAAAACACTACAACTGGACTCCCCTAAAGCAATTAATTCTAGACAAAGCAGTTGAATACTTCCACATAACCTTCCTAAAAATCCTGGACCAATATGCACCCTCCCAAACCATTAGAATAAAAACTAATTATGCCCCATGGCTAACAAATCCCACTAAAACTATAATGAAAGAAAGGGACAACACCTGGTCTCAATATCAAAAAAACAAAACCACTACCTTAAGACAAAATTACCTACAGTTCCGGAACAAAGCCAAAAAACATATCAAACTAGACAAATCTAACTACTATCAAAACCTACAAGAAAAATATGCTCATAACCACCAAAAATTCTGGAACACAATAAATTGCATACTGCACTCAGGAAAGTCCACTCCACCAACCCCTGTACTACCAAATAATCATGAAAACATACTCACACAATTTAATAGATTCTTCATTGAAACAGTCCAGACCCTTGCCAATGCCCAAAATAATAGTACTACCCACCCCACACCAATATCTACCACAATCCACCCCAGTACAAAAAACAATGCCCCCAGTTTTCAACTTCACCCAGTGTCTACCAAGGCAATTTCTAAACTCCTTAAGAAACGTAAACCAACCACTCTAGCAGCTGATAAGCTACCAGCAGACTTCCTTCAAATATCAGCTGAAGGTATAGCCTATCCAGTCTCCATTCTCATTAATAGATCTCTGTCAGAATGTAAAGTACCAGCCTCTTGGAAAACCTCCCATATCATCCCACTGCACAAAGGAGGTAACTCCTTAGGACTTACCAACTATTTCCCTATAGCTATCTTACCACCATTATCAAAAATATTAGAAAGAGTACTTCATACTCGATTTATGCAATAACAACCTACTCTCCATATCCCAGCATGGCTAGACCTTCCCACAGCAACACAACAGCATTATCATTTACCAACATAGTTAACCACCACAGAAACAACAGTCTATTTACTTCTTCCGTATTCTTAGACTTATCAAAAGCTTTTGATATGGTTAACCACAGCATGCTTCTTGCAACTCTATCTATCCTAAATATAAGTTCCTCCTCTATATCATGGTTTAACAGCTATTTGTCAGATTGACAGCAAGCTGTCCTATGTCAAGACCAATTGTCTCCCCTGCTACCAGTAATTATAGGTGTCCCTCAAGGGTCTATCCTCGGCTCTCTGTTGTTTTCCCTATTTACTAACTAGATATCTTCATCCTTGTCAACTGCCTCATTAGTACAATATGCTGATGGCACCACCCTTATATGTGCCGCCCCCACCCTAAATGAACTACAAACCCTAACCCAAAACACCTTCACCCTAGATGAAACCTGGTTCACTAACATCAAACCTCTTCTTAACCCAAAAAAAACAAATTCTCTTTGGCCCAGGTAGATCTTGTCCCATGAGCAGCAACTTCATCATTAACTCCAAAGAAAAAATTCAAATTAGTCCAACCACACACACCAAACTGCTAGGCATAGAGATAGTCAATAGCCTGAAATTCAACATCCACATAGCACAAACCATCAAGAAAGTTAATAAAAAGCTAGGCTTTCTCTACAGGAACAAACAGTTTATGACTAAACATACCAAAGTCACCATCGCTAGGACTCATCTCTTATCCACCCTCCTCTACGTCTCTCCCAGCTTGATTAATCTATGCCAAACCAAACTGAATAAAATGGAATCTTGCTATAATAAGATTGCTAAGTTTGCATCTGATGCTTCTTACAAGTCCCACCACTGTGTATTCCTAAAACAGCTTAACTGGCTTGAGTTACCCATGCTCAATCAACTCTCTATAGCTCACAAGCTCTACTACCTCCCACAGTTAACCCCAGTACTTCAGCACTTAATACAGCCCCACATTCCCACTAGAGCCCTATGATCTAACAGTCAGAACCTAATAACTGCCATCCAACATAAAAACAATGCTGGTAAATCACTCTTTGCCAGCACCATTGCCAAAACCTGGCACACACTACCAATCCATATAACTTCTAGCACCTCCTTCAATAATTTCAAAAAACTCCTTAAAACCCACTACTTAACTAACTGGTTATGCTCATGTTACACTCCAGGTTAAATCTAATTGTGTCACATGTTCAGATAAGTATAAACAGATTTGCCCTAAAAAGCTTGTAAACCCAGATACTGGTTAAAAAAAACTTTATTTTTTTTAGTTTTTGACTATGTACCTCAATGTTTTTACTATGTACCTCAATGACTGTCTAAACCTATTATGTATTAAAATCAATTGTATGTTCTATATTTTGTTCTCTTATGTACTGCATTCTATTGTACTGTGGAGCTTTTCTCCCCGGGCCTCTGCTGAAAATGGACCTGTATCCAGTTGGGCTTTCCCGGTAAACAAATGTAAATAAATAAATAAAAATAAATAATCTTTTTCCTTTCTTCCTTTCATAAGTGTGACAGTACATTGCAACCAGCAAGAAAGAAGGCAAACACAAGATTAATTTGATCTGTATTACTTAAATATGCCTTCTTTTGAAATAAAGATGTTTCATGTTATTCTAATTATATTATTATTAGCTATAAGTAATATATTAATAAGAGTGACAAATATACTACATAGGAAACTTGTCACAAAATCTTTAAGTTTGATGTTTTAGAATTCAAAATACACCCAGAGGTGACTTCATCTGCTTTATTGGTTTATTTCTCAGAAAGAGTGATTTGCAACATATAGCAAGTTACTTGATATACCTTTTATTGTAAAAAGATACAGGAGGATATTATCTATTATTTATTGAGTTAATATTATTTATTAATGGTTTTAAAATATCAGTACCTTACTCAATTAAAATGTATTTATATGAGATATGTATTACTTATGTACATTTCATTTTCTATTAACTACATAGATTTAATAATTATAATAACATTTAATGACAAACTTATAAGTATTACACTTCTCATTGAACACACTGAGGAAATTGATTTTTGGAATGATCAAAAGCACACTTCAAATCATTTCAAAAGTGAAAAATATAGAGAAAAAAATAGTTGGGGCAGAGAAAAACTAAAAAAAGCAAAAAAAAAAAACAAACAAAAAAAAAAAAACAAGGGAAAATAAGACATTTGATGTATATTTTTCTGCAGCATATAACAACTTGCTATATTTGTCATGTTTTAATGTATACAAATATATTTATTTCTCTGTTATTTAAATATAATCAATCTTATACAAACGTTCTTAATTATATAATGTCTCTCTTATTTATATCTAGCTATAGAGCTCTTTTTGTCGATATATACTTTCTGGTAGGGTAGTGTTTGATAGTCTAATAGCTGGTTTGTTTAGCTATTGGACTAGGAATTGTGATAATTCTATGTTTGTTATTTTACATTACTTACAATTGTATCACATATTCTGTTCTTTAATTTTCAATCCATTGCTCCAAAAACCCAACAGTATCACATGCACACACACACACACACACACACACACACACACACACACACACACACACACACTCACACACACACACACACACACACACACACACACACACCCACACACACACACACACACACACACACACACACACACACACACACACACACACACACACACACACACACACACACACACACACACACACACACACACACACACATATATATAATGTTTTATTGCATTATACTTCTAGTTATAATACTTATATATAAACAAGTAATAATCACACAAATGTATGTATATATATATATATATATATATATATATATATATATATATATATATATAAAATCTTTGAACATTAATGGTTTAAATAACCTAAGGAAAAGAGCAAACTTAATAACACTTTTTAAATATAAATACAGTTCAAGTAGTTTTCCTCCAAGGGACTCACATTAAACATACAGAAAAAAAAATATTTGGAATCCAGGGGAAATTTTCAATTCTAGCTCAATCAAATTTTAAATCAAAGAAAAGAGGTGTCATGATTTTATAGAAAAGTACCATAGTTTCTCCCCAAATGTTATATAAATTTTAAGATCAAGAAGGTCTTTTAAGTTTCATATTCTTTAAATTTAATAACAGAATATGGACTTTAATTAATCTTTATTGGTTTCTGGGTATGGGGCCAGATCTTGCTAAGAGACATTTAGATATAATATTTGATAAGTATAAAGGTAGTTTAATTATAGGTGGGGATTTTAACTGCATACTAGAATATTCTGATACCAGTAGTAAAAGGAAATTACAATTAACCTCTACATCTAAAGTTTTATTAAAATGGATAGAATCTCTTAATGTAAAAGATACTTTTATTATGAAAGATTCTAGTTCATTGTTATTCTGTCATCAGGACTACATATATGGCATACAGACTACACTAGATCAAATACTAATCTCACATGACTTAATCTCCAAAACATCTTATTTTACTATAACTCCTTGTCCTATTTCTGATCATGATGCTCTCATACTAAATTATCAAGCTAATTACAGAAGACTATTCCTAACAAATAGAATTCCCACTTATATATATTGGATGATTTCAGAACTGAATTAATTCTGGAAATCAGTAATATAACATACATAGATATTGTTATAATTTGGTATTTATTAAAAGCCTATATTCATTAAAAAATAACTTGATTTAAGAGTGGGACTCAGAACTTCAAAACATTCAAAACTAACTTCTTGTAGACAAATGTAAAGAGATTAAAACTAATAAAAGTAATGTACAGGAAATGGAAACTTTAAAAAAATTGACATTTTAACATATAAAACAAACAGCATTAGAAAGATTAAAACTGAATTCTTATTCTATATCTCCTAAATATGTACATAATCTTTCCAGAAGAGTCAAGATTCAATCAAAATTTAATAGTATTTTAGAGATTAGGAATGAAAGAAACAAGAAACTACCACTGACATAGTGGAAATTTTCAATGCCTTTAGATTTCACTACACTACTCTAAATATTAATTCAAATATTCATACATCTTTTTCAGCATTTAATTTTGACAATCTTAATATTAAAAATACATTTAAATTAGAAATCAGTCTAAAAATCATTGCTTATAAAGAAGTAGTAGAGAAAATAAAAAAAAAATGTAAAATCCAATAAAGCTCCAGGAATAGATGGGATAATCTCAGAAATAAATACACTTCTTCCTTTTCATATTCTATCCTTCTTTCACAAAACACTTATTCAAATCCAGTCTAAAGATATGATTCCCACCTCATGGAAATACTCCTAATGACATTGATCCTAAAAGACAAAAATTCACAATGTTGTTCACCTTATAAGCCCATTTCACTTCTGGATAATGATTATAAGATTTTTATGTCCATCATTACTGACAGAATAAAATAATCAATAGTACAAGTAATTAATCCGGATCAAATTGGTTTTATATATCAAAGAGAAACACATAATAGCAGACATGTTTTAACTTTTATAGGTTTTCTTAGTATGAAAAATAAGAAACCTTATTAATTAGTCTTGATATTGAAAAAAAAAGTTTTGATTCTCTAAACTGGGATTACTTGTTTAAAACTTCAGAATTATTTGATTTTCTCAAGTTTTATCACACTATTACAGGATATTTATAAAAACAATTTAGCATATGTAAAAATAGGTCCTTTTATTTCTGATTATATTTCTTTGACTAAAGGTACCGAACAAGGTTGTCCTCTTTCTCAAATCTTATTTGTTTTAGCTATCATTGTTCTTGCCATTTTAATTTGACTATCAAAACATTAAAGGCATATAAATATCTAATACTCATTCCTCTAAAATCATGGTATTCACTAATGATATTTTATTAACACTCTCTAATTCAGAAACATCTCTTCTTTAACTTGAGTTTACAATAGAAACTTTTCAATCTATTTCTGGACATAATCAAATTAAACCAAAATTTATAATAATGAAATAAAGAAGGAATCTTCTACTTATGTAAATGACATCCTTGGCTCACTGATTTCCTCAATTTAATATTTAGACATCAGATTATCATCTTTTATAGATGAAACAAGAACTGTTAGTTATGATAATATCATAGACATAAGAAAACATCTTATTTCTAAATGGAATAAACTTATTTCATTTGATGATAGACTTCAATTAATAAAAGTGATTTTCCCCCCAACATATCATATATAATTCAAGTTTTGTTTCTTTTTGCAAATAAATAATACATTAGGGAAATAAATAATCTCCTCTTAAATTTCCTTTGATTCCCTCACAAGTCTAGAATAGCTCATTCACATCACCATGTAATCTAGGGGGAATTCATTTTCTGGATATAGTTATGTACAAGCTTCAATATTTAAGATTATACTAAATTGGATTGATCCTAATTACAATTTAATTTGGAAAATCTTACATTTAACTATTGTTGATAACAATAAAAATATTTTTTGTAAATATATTCTAGCTAATTCAAATAATTTATTTTGGCATTATCTTTGAAATCTAATACAATATAAAGTACCTTACCATATGGATTCAGAATACTTAAATCTTAAATATTAAAGTAATTTACAATTTGATTTTTGTAATAATTGCATGCAAATTTGGTTTGAATCTCTTATTTCATTTAGTATTACAAATGTTTTCAATAAAATTAAAATGCACTTGAATTATGGGAGTCTAAGGAGATTTGATGCTGGTATCATTGTACTAAAAATTTAAAACCTAAAGACAATCAACAACTTCTCTTGGAATTTAATTTAAACTCTGAAGATTGATTATTAGTGCATAATCTGAAAACTCATTCAAATAAACTATGTATAGCCATCCTCCAATATCGTCTGGCACTATGAAATAAGAAAGCATGATAAAATAAAATACTTTTATTTCAAAAAATTATAAAATTATTTTGTATATTTTTTTCAGGCTTTCAATGCTCAGTGTCCAGCACTGAAAAACATTCTACAAAAATATGTTCCCAGTCGGTCATTGTGATTGAGTAACCAAAAAGTCCTGTCTGCGTACAAACCAGTCATATCTGCTGGGCATTGTCTGTACTCGTACAAGGTTGTTAAGGTTTGGAACTCCTTAGCTGTATCCATCAAGTCAATACGTTCCCTCGCATTTGAAACACTTCCTATCTAAAATCTGACTATGTTCTTGCTCAAATTCAGGATAAACTATATCTTTAAATATGAACAAGTATCTTTTCATTCCTTATGCCTCCTTACTCTCCCGTCTTCATTTACTTCCATGCTTCTATCAAATTCTCTTCACTGACTTTCTCTTTAAATATACAATAAGCCTGTTTTTCCCTCACTTCATATTTCATTTTCTGCTTTAGATTAACCTACCTTTAATTTCTCTACAAACTGTCTAAAATTTCTTTAAATATTAAATGGTTGTCATATAAATTGTATCAATTCTTAACCAATGTTTTAATATGATGTTTTTGTTATAATTATTTAAACTGCAGATTTTTTTTTTATTTTTGAAAACTGTAAAATTGTTGTCCTTAAAATGTTTTGTAATAATTTGAAGCTTTTCTCCCTGGGGCTCCACTGAAAATGGGCTTCTCGGTAATCAAATGGCAGTCAATAAATAAATAAATAAATAAATAAATAGATATGGACCAAGGCTAGTTTGAAATGTGATTTGTAATTTTTGAGCAAATGAAATAAAGTTATTACCCAATGGGGGAAAAAACTCAGCAGAGTATAATAGCACTGACCACTTGATATATTTCTAGTACTTGGTTTTGTTTTTCTATTTTGTGTGCTGCACTAATTCAATGACTTACCTGTAAAACCTAGTACTGTTATGGTGCTACTGTAGCTTAAATAAGTAATAAATAAAGAGATGGTTGTATTAATGGGAAAAATAATAGTAAATAAACATGAGGATGTGCACTTCTTATAGGCTGAATTGCTTTTATAATGCCATGTATATTAGAAAAATATGTAGACAATCACCAGAGCATGAGGAATGTACATGTAAGTTGAGCCATATCAGAAATGTGAAATAAAACCAATATGTTTAAGAAAAGGAAGAAGTCAGCATGTGTAACAATTTTAGTGATGGGTATACCCAGGTTTTAAATAGGTGTAGACTGCTAGTCATAAACATGGAGGGATGGACACAGACTCCATTGTTAATATCACTGTTAAAATAAGATTTATGATAGGAAATTGCAAGCTTTAAACTTTATAGGTAAGTGAAAATCTGGCATCAGAAAAGCCATATATGTAATTTTCATTTTCTAAAATATGATTTGCTATTTTTGTTATTTTAAAGTGATAAGAATTGAAAATACTTGGATCTTTGCTTTGCATATTTACATAAACATATAATGTCATTTTTAGAACTGTAAATAATTATTAGCTATGTTTTGATCTTTTGAAACCAGTGGCTCTCACTGTAATTTTATAAAGAATGTGAAATTGTAACTGTATAAGATTTGAGGCAATCATTTTCTGCTTCTGATGGTTTGATACAGGATTTCTGTCATATAACTTTTTGATATTGACATCTTTTGTACAGTAATTGTTTGTGGGTAAAGAATCTCTTTGTGTAACTAATAATTTTTGTTTGATATTTAAATATTTACTTTATCATCAACTATATTAATAAATAAAAAAGCAGCTAGTAGTCTAGTAAAAATGCCTAGGAATGTTTGTGAAGTGAGGAAAACAGACTTCTGAAATCTACCACACTTGGAAATATTGGAATGTTTTGAATGCATATCAGTGCAATAAATAAAAGTCTTAATCCTTACTGATTAACTTTTTTGTCTAAAGAAGAGTATACAATATAAAAAGATATATAATATAAATATACCCAGATTATTTTTGTAGACTCCACTTTAGGATTCATTTGACACACCTGAAACAAATGTGCTTGGTGTGTTTCTTTACCATCTAAAACCAATAAAATGTAAAGAGATAAGTTATTTGTTGCACATGGATTGTCAAGAAGTATGTGTTTTTATTTTCTAGTCACAAAAATAATATATTCTTTTTAAAATATTTATGATATTGTGGTAGCTGTGTTGAAGTTCTTAAATAAGTAAATCCTTCTCAAGTACTAGAATCTGTTGTGAAAACAGTTTTGTTACAGTATTTGTATGCATAAGTTTAAACTAACTCTAAAAATATTTTGGTGGCTGTAGTGTAGTTTATTATGTACTGGGCATTTGAATTAAGATAGAGTTTATGAATGTGCCAGAATTGGATTTGCATGGGCTTCTTTGTTTGCACACTGATGTCCCATTCACCAGGCTGAACAAGGAGAAGGTTACCATTAGCTGCCTGTCAGGTGCCAGGATCTGCCACATAACACAAACACTCAGGTCACCCCAGAACAAGTACAACTACAACTCTGTCATTGTCCATGTTGGTGTAAATGACTTGAGCCATACCTCCCTGGACCACATGAGAAGAGACATGGAAGAGCTCTCTGATCATGTAGCCCAGGCCGGTATGACCCTGACCCTGAGTAGCATCCTGCCCTCACCAAGAATGATACCATGGTACAAAGAAAAAATGACCAATTTCAATAATTGGCTAAGCTTCTGGTGTCATTCAAAGGGGATCCAGTGTCTGTCAGCCTAGATGACATGCTCAACAAGCCACGCTGCTTTACTAGAGATGACTTGCATCTGTCACCCTTAGGCTTTCGAATACCGGCCAAGGCTCTTGCCACCCCCATAGAGCCTTTTTAGGCAAGGCTCAAAAGACAAACCCACCTCCAAAAATAGCACAAGTAATAAAAAACTGTGGGTAATGCTACTCAATGCCAGAATTCTAAACCTCAAAATGCACCCACTTGAGGCACTCCTCAGTATGGAGAAAATCGATATATGTGCAGTAACAGAAACCTGGTTTAAGGCTCCAGAGAGCATCAAAGCACTACCAGGCTACAACTCATACCATACATTTTGGCTACAAAACCCGGACCGAAATATAAAAGGCGGGGGCGTATCCATATTAATCAAGGATAATTGCACCTCCAGGTTAGTTGCACGGCTCGATGCTTCAGAGATCATCCACGTGCAACTAACAATGGGCAAAACTACAATTCAAATTGTAGCTTGCTACAGATCACCCACCATGCCCCAGGACCCTCATTCTGCATTTCTGGAAACACTGGGAAACATAAAGGTCCTACCAAACACCCTGATATTGGGTGATTTCAATTTCCCAAACATTAACTGGGAGAAGTACTCAAGTACTAACTCCCTTGCCCAACATTTCCTAGAATTTATAAACTTAAATGTCCTGGATCAACTGGTCAACATCCTCACCAGAGCTGACAACATATTGGACCTGTTCGTCACCAACATGGGTGACCGGAGTACCACACCGGAGGTCAACCCCTCACTGGTTAGGTCTTTTTTTTTTTTTTTGCTCAAAGATTTTTTTATTGTTTTCCAATAAAGAGAAAAAGAAAACATTTTGAATTTACATTTACAATTTGAAAAACGAAATATGGTAAACTATATACAAAATTTGCAAAGGCCTCAAGCAATATATTAGAGAATAGCAAATTATATACATATGTAAAGTAGGACATATAAGATTCAACAATCCAAACTCCAAGTTAATTAGTTGATTGAGAGTAGATCTGAATTCATTGTCTTAATAAGGGATAAAACCTTCTTCCAAGGATTATTAGTCCATTTTTTTGGGAAAAATTCCTAATTCTTTAGCTTGTATTTCTGTTGATGCTACTTTACCCAACAAAGTCATGAAGTCTTCAAAAGTTGGAATGGAAGGTGATTTCCATTTTCTCATAATACATTTTCTGGCAACTGCCAATATTGACCAAAGAATATATTTATTATTATTATTTAATATAATAGAATCAGTTACATTAAAAAAATTAAAGATTTTGATAAAATAAAGGAATCACTGAAAATAGCTTGAAGAAATTTAGCAATATCTTCCCAAAATTTCTTTATATGAGAGCATTCATAAAAATATGAGACCAATCAGCTTTACAAACTATTGAACATCTCCAACATTTTACTTCCTTAGAGAGATTGAATTTAGCAATTTTATTAGGAGCGTAAAAGGCTCTATGTAAAAATTTCCAAGAAAACATCTTCCAAACCTGCAAATAGAAGTTAATTTAATAGAAAGTAAAAGATTAGCTTTATTTTCAGATGTTAGAGACAACGTAAAATCCTTAGTAATAAAGTCCCAAAATTTCTGATTAGGAATCAATTTGTAATTAATAATAATTTTATAAAGTTTTGATGTAAAATTTTTCCAAGTGCATTCTTCTTGTAATGTTCTGTGTATAAGAGCTATAAATTTGGGCAAAGAATTAAAAGAAGAGATTTCTATTGTTCTGCATAAATCTTGAGTGAATGGAATTAAACTATTAAGAGCTAACCAATCTGATTTATGTAAATTAAAATTTTTGATTAAATTATGTGCATCTAGGGTAACTAAATTTGTTGTGCAATGATACCAACAAGTATATTTTTCTCTTCCCAGTTACTAAGAATAGCCATACTAATATCATTGAAGACTTTTTTTGTAATTTTGAAAGGAAATAGTAACAGTATCCACAATTTAATATCAATATTATTATTAACAAAACTTCTAAAAGTATTATAAATAGAGTTTATATAATTTAGGTTAGTGAGTTTAGTAGTATTATATTGTAAATTAACACAAAGAGCATACCAAATCTTATTATTTAGATAATTAAATTGTATTTTTTTTATTAATTTATTTTCATTTAGTATAATGGATGCCTGTAAGGATTTCCAAGCTGAAGAGTAGTTTGGATTAATCCAATTTAAAATTATTTTAAGATTAGAAGCTTTAATATATGATTCTATATCTGGGAAATTTATTCCTGCTAACTCCCATGGTCTAACATGATTTGATAAAGCTATTCTATTTTTTTGGGTGCCATAAGAATTTTAATATAATTTTATTTATTGCTTTTAAAGTATTTTTATTGGGTAGTATAGGAATAGATAAAGCAATATAATTTATTTTGGTTAACAAAATCATTTTAATTACTTGTAATCTATCTTCAAAATTTAAATGTAAATTATTTCATTTCTCTGTAAGATCTTTTCATTTTTATAATGTTATTATAATTAGTATTTAAAGTTAAATCAAGATTTTCACATATTTCAACTCCTACATATTTTAAAGAAGAGACCCATTTCCCAATAATTTAATTTGTATTCAATTTAACGTTATCATTATTTTTTTTATTATTTAAAATTATGTGTTTAGATTTAGAACTACTAATTTTTAATCCTGAAATACAATAACATTTTTAATTAATAAATCTAATTCTTGTAAAGACTCTTCTGAAATTTTTAAAGAAAGTAGAATATCATCTGCAAATAACATTATCTTAGAATCAAATTGATTAATTATATTAAATCCTTTAATTTTAGGATTAGACTGTATCGTCAAGGAGAAAGGTTATATTGCTAGAGCAAATAAGATTGAGGACGTTGGGCATCCTTTTCTAGTACCTCTAGTTATTTCAACAGATTCAGACACAAATGGACGTAATTTTATGTAGGATAAATTATTATTATAAACATGTTTTATAAAAGAAATAAATTAAATAGGAAACTTATATAGTTCAAGAATTTTAAAGAGAAAATCCCAATTTAGTGAATCAAATGCTTTCTCAATATCAAGGGCAATTATGAGAGCTTCTTGGTTTTCTCTATTCAAAATATCTATGGTAGTTATAATTCTTTGTATATTATCTTGAGTATGTCTATTATATATAAAACCCATTTGATCTT
This sequence comes from Protopterus annectens, assembly GCF_019279795.1. NCBI lineage: Eukaryota > Metazoa > Chordata > Ceratodontiformes > Protopteridae > Protopterus > Protopterus annectens. Next base: position 506,130,417 of record NC_056734.1, on the reverse strand, counting down.
CAGTGATAAGTTACGTTAGTGGTTTCTTGAATCTATTAACTTAAATAGACATTAAGATTTTATCATCATTATTGATCAGAAAAATTGGCCTATATGAACTGCACAAATGAGAATCTTTATTTTCATTTAGTATAGGGGTATTTCCATGAAGGTGGAGATATACCTTGTAAGTATGACTCATTTAGAGCCTTATGTAAAACTGATACTGCTGAGTGTGGCAGAAGCTTATAAATCTCATTAATAATACCATCTATTCCTGGAGATTTATTGCTTTTACTTTCTTTAATTTTTTTCATTAATTTCTTTTAAGGAAATTATTTTCTGAATTTCATCTATTAAGTTTTCTGGTAATCTTTTTATTTTAGAAAGATCCAGATCCTTATCTGAAACTTTATATTGATATTTTTTGTTTTTGTATTGTTCTGAAAAGTGAAATCTAAAGGCATCTAAAACATCCCCTATATCAGACACTTTTTTATTGTTTCTTCCTTCATGAAACACACAATATTATTTTCAATAGAGTGTCTTTTAATTCTCAATGCTAAATTACACATATACTTTGGAGAAACCGATAAAGAATTTAATTTTAATTTTTCTAAAGCTAAATTTGTTTTGTGGGTTAGAATATCATTATATTTTTTATTTAAAGATTCAATTTCTTTTTTCTTATTTAAGAAAGTCTTTGTATTATCATTGTTAATTAATATGATTTGTTTTTGTAAGTTAGATAGTTTGGACTCCCATTCCTTTGATTTATTATTAAACCATGTAATAATTCTGTCATATGAATAAGCTTTCAAGGAATCCCAGATAATTTCTATGTTTACTTTACTATTTAGGTTTGTATCCAAGAAAATTTTATTTCTGAATCTAACCAAGGTTTAAACTGTTTTAATTTGGTAATATAGGCTGGAATTATTTTAATGTACAACAATTTTTTAAAGTCTGCTTGTAGTTGAAAAATGAGTGCATTATGGTCAGATATAGGACACGGGATTATTGTAAAGTATTGTATTTTTGCTTTTATATCTTGAGATATAAAACTTTTATCAATTCTAGTATGAGTCTTATATCTAAAATCACAATGAGAAAAATCCAGAGAATTATTATTTTAAGATAAAATAAATTAAATAACTGTAAATTATCTATCCATTTTTTTTAATTCTTTCCTATAGGGGTATTATGAAAATATTTTTTATTAGAAGTTTCTCAATCATTGAATAAACAGTTAATGTCCCCTCCTAGGATCAGGCTACCCTTAGAATTTTTAATTATAAGTTCTAAGTGTTTTTTATTGTTCTTACACCAATACCAGGAAACCAATAAGCATTAACTAACGTCCAGATCCTATTACTATATTTTATTATTATAATCGATAGAAGACCTTCTTTATCTTCATAATTATAGATAATTTGAGGAGAGATAATGTTTTTCTTCCATAATGTTAATACTCCTCTAGTTTTTTTGACATATGAAGAGTTGGATATTCTTAAATATTCATTTGGATTCCAAATAAAACTATCATTGATTTTAAAATGGGTTTCTTGTAGAAAGATTACTTGTGCTTTATTTAATTTTAAGTATTTTAATAAGTTAGATCTTTTCACTGGGTTATTTAAACCATTAACATTTAGAGAAAGAAAGAAAGGTTAATTCTATCTTATTTGCTCAAAAGTTGGGAATTTTGAAATGATATGGTAACAAACACTTGCATTATTTAAATCCTGCATATTCTTCTTGAAGAAGCTATATTTTAAAAATAAATTGCTAACTTTCATTAAAAGATAAAACTTAAAATTAAGTTGAGGCCTGAAAAAGGAGAATTTTTTTTAAAAGAATAAGTTAACTTCAGTAAAACCTTTATCTGACATGGAATGAAATCCATTCCTAATCTGAGAGGACAAAAATATCCAATCAGATTATCCATGATATCAAATATTTGAAAATATTGCCTAATTTGAGGCTCCAATATACGAAATCTATGTATATTTTATAAGTTAATTAGTACAAGAGAACAACAAATATTGATGTAATATATAAGCTGAATATGATCAGTGTTTTTAGACTTAAATAGTTAAGAGAAAAAAAAAAACAAAGAAAAGAAAATAATTAATTAATTGTAAGGAACATGTTTCTATTACTATATGAATCTTTGCATAATCAAATTATTAATAGTTTAATAGTGTATATGTATGAATAGGTTAACAAAAGATAAGTGTTGAAGTATACAATTGATTATATAAACAATAGTATCAGAAATGATAAGTAAACTAATAATGTCAATGAGAAGAAACAATAAAACATTAGAGTCATCATTTGAGAACATTATATAAGAATACTAATGATTAAATATTTAATAAACTAAAAGTCTCTAAAACAATCAAACAGTCTTCACTAAACTAGAAATAGAAGCCTGACTAACAATAAATGAAGAAGTTTTATCAAAATATTTCAAGGTTAAATGTATTGTAAGTCAGCCTATGACAATTTCAAAATACTTTATAGTTTCTCTATTTTTATTATGAAGGAAAGTGATGTTAGTATAATACAACTGATAGCTAAATTAATAAATACCTATTAATCAATGTATGTTGATAGCTAAAAAGACATTAGCATACTTAGAAATCATTCATGAGATGTAATAAGTCATAAGACTCTAAATAAATGAAATTATATTGGTCATCATTTCATTAATACTTCTAATTAAGTATATAACTAGTTACAGTTACTCAAAATTTTAAGCTTTCCACAATAAAATTTTGTCATTGTCTCACTGTTCCATATTCATTTTATAGAATTTAATATGACTTAATATAATTACCTCACATCTATTGGTATTTGATACTACATTAGTAAATCCAGTAACATATACTTGAAATGTGCTTTGTTTACCAAATTTAGAGCAATGGAAAAAAGCAAGCTGAATTTACTGCTCAAAACAATATTTATCATTTGTGACATTCCAATAAATTTCATCACGACCTCATGCAACATCAAGAATTCCGTATTCTTCACTATTTAAATTCTCATCTGGAAAACCGGTTATGATAACAGCAACCCAATGAAAGCTGAATTCTTTAAAAATATCTGTGATACAAATTCAATGGCATAAAGCACAAAGCCGCTGTAAAAATGATTAATTACTTACAAATTATGTTAGTTATACAAAGGTTACTTCTCAGCAAAGCTTGTATCAATTGCCATTTGTAAGTCTATAAGGAATATTACTAATTAAAAGAATGTAGTTAATGTCCTGGGCTTCTGTCTAGATTTAAATAAAATTCCATGTATACAGAATCAAACTAGGAGTATTTAAAATCGCTTTTTATGTGTACCTGTGACTCGCAGAAATTATATATCTCAGAGTGAAGATATCAATAAGAATCCCATGTTAGAAATAAATCAATTAATTTCATTTAAAACATATTTACTTTTGTTTTTAATGCTTTTATGTTAATAACAATCATTATAGCAAGGAACTAATGCCCTTGATAAGATTCGTAATATATGATCAATAAAAAAATAAATCCTCAAATCACCACAGTACAATCAATGTGAAGTCATTGCTTGAATTGTTTAAAGAAGCTGGTGTCAAAACAACATGAAAAGATTATAGTACTTATTCTCATTATATGGAATGTGTAAAGTCTGATGACACTAAATGGCGTGCTTACATAGCTTGAAGTGACTACATGGAATGCTCATAAAGTCTCAAGTCATAACATGCAGTGGCTTATTAAATTCAGTTTGAATCTAGGTTATTTACAACCCATGGGCCATTACCTTTTGCTCCTTATCCTCTGCCCCAAAACCAGTCACCTGCCTAATGTGTCACTTCAGATTACCACATGCAAACATTAAAGTCAATCATTATATATTGACCACTAATCCTCAGTAATCCTCCAGAAAACCGCACATACTTATATCTTATGAGTAACAAACCAAAACAAGGCAGATAAAGGCCATTCACAAATCAAGGATAGCTAAGAAGTATGGTTATAGCACAGAATATTAAAGCTTTACTCTGTTATTATTAAAATTACTTCCTTGCATTCATATTTTCCCGCTTTTGATTCTCTAAACCTCTATTTGCCTATTTATGACTGAGCAGTTAACACCTACACACACACACACACACACACACACACACACACACACACACACACACACACACACACACACACACACAAAGAATTAATTTTCAGTATTTTTTTATTAACCGTATATTACTGTTGCTCCCCAATCCACTAATTGAACTGTTTTATAAAACTCTACATACCTCTCGACTACACAGAACCTTGCAAAATTCAAGATTTTTACCTTCTATTTCCAGCTCACCAGTCAGAAAAAACTTGTGGCTTTCTGGTAAATCACCGAGGACTGCAGTCATCAACAATGACAATATTTAAGATTTCCTATCATTCATAAAATATATTATTAAAACAAAGTCTGCTTTCTAACAGTAGATAATGTTTTTTTAGTGCTTGAATGTTTTAATAGTTAAACATACAGATATACAAGCATTATAGCATGTATGTAAATACTAGTGTATGCGATTACATATACCAAATGTACGAGAAGCGAAAATGTTCACTTATTCAGTATATTAATCTATTCAGAATGTTTGGGCACAATGTCATCTTTAATTAACATATCACAGCTTAAGTTGCTATGGGAACCAGTTCTATGCAAAAGCCAGATACAAAATTAACTAACATTACTAGACCATAAACTAATCACTCTGGATATCCAGATTCTGCCCCCACCCTCCGTCAAAGAAACCACTGTGAAAAACTTTTCAAAAGCAAACTTCACATTACTTAAGACGGAGGTGGAAAGTTTCAAAGCCCCCATGCTAAAGGATAACACTGCCCAAGCTGCAAAATCCTTTACTAATGCACTCTACAGGCATCTACAAGAATGCAAGGATCATACTATCCCAAGCAAAACCAAGACCCACTCCTTCAAGAAAAGGAAACCAGTCTGGTGGACCCCTGCCATAAACAAGCTATACAATAGAAGGAGGGAACTTGTACAGAAAAGAGTAAAATCCCAAGAAGGGAAGACATCTCTGATCTGTATCAGCAGGAAACTACGATCCTTCATAAAATCATCCAAGGCTAGCTTCGAAAAAAAAATTGCCAAGGACTCCAAAGATAACCACAAGGCATTCTTTAGCTATGTCAAGAATCTCAGTGGCAATTCTCAGATCTGCTCAGAGTTAGTGCAGAATGGCACAAAATACACTGAACCGACTGATATCGCCAACATGCTGGCAGACAGGTTCAGTGCAAATTTCACCCCCTCTCACCCCCAAAAGGGCCCAAAACCATACCAGAAAAATGTAGTGCCCCTGAAATCACAGACACTCAGGTTAAAAAAGCCCTCTCCAAAGCCAAAAACACAACACCAATGGGACCAGATGGTGCCCCAGGCTGTGTCCTACACAAGCTCAAAGATGAACTAACCCCTCACCTAAACACACTGTTCAAACTCAGCCTCTCCACAGGCTACATACTCATAGAGTGGCGCACAGCAATGGTTATTCTGCTCCAAAGGTGGAGACACAACAGACCCCGGGAACTATCGCCCTATAAGCCTGACTAGCTTGGTCAGCAAGGCTATGGAGAGCATCATCATGGATCTCATTAACAGAGACATTGAGAACCTCCAAACACTGGACCTTACCCAGTTTGGCTTTGTTAAGGGCAGATCATACCTCCTAAACCTGGTGGACTTCTTTGAGACAGTTACCAAGGCTATAGACAAGGGAAAGGTGGTACACACAGCCTACCTAGACCTCACAAAGGCCTTCAATACCATTCCCCATTCTGGTATTATAGACAAGCTCACCAGCCTGAACATAAACCCCTACATCATGAGATGGGTTGCCAATTGGCTCATGGATAGAACCCACATGGTAAGAGTTGTGGGAGCTAGGTCTGACTCTAAACCGGTTACAAGTGGCATTCCCCAGGGCCCAGTCCTAGGATCCCTCCTGTTCGGCATAAACTTCTCAGAGGTACAGGCAAGCAGAGGAGGACTATGGATGACCAAGTTTGCAGATGACTGCAAATTAGGGGCTATAATTAACTCTCCAGCTGACACAGACATCCTCCAAAAGGGTCTCACTGAGACAGATACCTGGTGTCAAAACCATGGCCTCACGCTAAATGCCAAAAGGTGCATAGTCATCCCCTTTGGGAAAAAATACAGTACCCACAAACTACCACATCGATGGTAGCCCCCTAAATACAGAAGACGTAATAAGGGATTTGGGGACCCAAGTAGATACCAATCTCTCCTTTGATAATCAGATTGCCAAAGTGGTGAGAAAATCCTTCTATGTGGCCCACCTAATCACAAAAGGGGTTGCATCCAGATCAAAAGAGGTCATTGTGCCCCTCTATGCATCACTCATTAGACCCATCATAGAGTACAACGCCCCATTTGGGATGTACCTTACAAGACTCCTGCAACAGCTGGAAAGACCACAGAAGTACCTCACCAAGAGGATCACTGGCCTCAAACAGATGCCCTATGCAACTTGACTGAAGAAACGCCAGCTGTACGCGGTTGCATACCCCCTACTCAGAGGTGATCTCTGCCTGACATACAAGGTCATGTCCAACCCAGAATTGATGAACATGCTCCACCTAAAGAAAACCATATCCCCTCGAGCCACAAGCTCTAGGGATCTAAACCTCACCACAACAATAAATAGGACATGCTGGAGGGAAAGATGCCTGTCCCAGAGACTTCCCATGCTCTGGAACAAGATTCCAATCTACATTGGGCAGAGCTCCTCGCTAACACTCTTCAAGAGAAACCCTGATGAGTGGATGGGAAATAGAAAGTTTACCGGGTTCATATTATAAGCTCAAAGGTCCAGTTCAGCGAATATGAAAAGAGCGACACATATTTACTGAACCGCGAATACACTGAACGTTGTAAACCGCAAAATTTAAAATCATGAATCGTCATACTCAGCCAACTCCACCGCCCGTGACATACTACCTACCCAAACAAAATAAATAAACCACATACACACTATATCTATGCACTTACCTTAACCCACACCCTAACACTAAGGTCCGTAACTATCGCACACTTACCCTACAGAGATATACCCAAACAAAATAAATAATCCACACACATACATTTAACAAAACCTTACTTCTAACCCTACATTAAACCTTACATACATTACCTATCTATGCACTTACCTTAAACTGCACCCTAACCCTAAGGTCCGTAACTATCACACACTTACCTTACAGAGCTATACCGCAGATGGGCCAACTATGACAAGTCAACATTTCGAATTTTCCGGTTTTGAACATTCGCTGTTTTCTTGGTTCGCGCAGTATGTGTCGCTCTTTTCGTATTCGCTGAACAGGACCTTCAAGCTTCTAATATGAACCCAGTTTACCCTGGGGATCACTTCAATGTTGCGTGGATTAATAATACAATAAAAAGGAAAGAGTGTTAATGAACAGGAAGCAGGATGATCTAGGTTCAGTATTTTTTACAAGAAATAATTAGAAAAAAAGAAACAGACTGTGCCACGAAAGGAGATACTACCCACCCAGCTATCTTGAATTTTGTAAATAATTATATGTCATTTGTGAGTATCAACATTATTCATATAAGATACTTATGTTACAAATGTATTAGAACTGTATGTCAGGTGTATATCAAACTGCTGGTACATAAGCGTTTGTTGAAAAGGTTTTTGCAAAGTGCTTACAATGCAACCACAGCATGTCCTAGTGGAACAGAACTGAAAAGTACCTGCACTATTGTAACTATTTAGATGTATAGATTTTAACAGTGGAAGCTGGAATACAGAAGGCTAACTTCAGAAAAATAGCTGAAATTAAATTACTTTATGGCTAGGCCATAAAAATATGTTAGCTTTTAGTTTAAGTGCAGCAACAGGCATACTGTCTGTGCTGAGAGTTTTTCTGTATTGTCATGGAAGTGTCTTATTGTTTTGTGACTTCCAGGATCTGCAAAGATCTGAGGAAAACCCCTTGTCTGTGTATTTTTATAGTTGGATGCTAAATACTGCTAGCTTTCAGCTGTGGGGGTTTACCTGGGATAGAGTTAAATGACAAGGAATGATGTAATTTTGAACGCTATCCCAGCAGTAATATTTGAGATATAGCTCTCTGAGAGTGAGACAACATTCTGTATTCTGTCTGACCTGACAACATCATCGAGATCCCTTAACCACATCAGCCTTGCTGCTTTAATTAAGTGTACTAGGGTATAGTAATTCCCTTAGATATAGTCAAGAATACAGCAAAGCTAGCTTAGATTGTTGTGTTGAGTCTTTCGGCTTTTCCTGGTTAGGGGTCGCCACAGCGGAAACTTTGGTCCGCTAATGATTGGCAGTAGATTTCTACGTGCCAAGTTGCCAGCTCTGACGCACAACCTTCAACGAAGGTACGCCCATTCATGCATGTCTCCACAAAGAAGATGCTCTAGCTGAGAACTGAGCAAAGCTAGGTTAGATATTTTTCCTTATTTATTTGAGACTGTCTTGCAATGTTGGTTTAAATATTTCCTGTGATTTTGAACTCTGTTGTCAATTTCAATATATACTGTTTTCTTGTTCTTTTAATATTTATTATTAAATATATTTAAACCTTTCATTGTGGCTGATCTGTTTAGAGATACTTAAGCTCTGAGAGTACTTGCATATTTATTTGGTGACACTGTGTAGGCCACTCCTAATAGCCTTCCTCTTGGTCAAACTACCATTTGTATTGATAGTAACATTGCACAGTAAGACTGGGCATCCTTTGTTAAGGGCCTTAAAATAGCTGATAAGGAGTTGGCTGGTAGCAGTGATAACTACCTTATAGTCTGGGCAAAGGGGGCCATAGCTAGTAAACCTGTGCCAGCCTTTCCCAGGTATGTGTGTGTGTGTGTGTGTGTGTGTGTGTGTGTGTGTGTATAAATCAAACCTCAAAGAGTGTGTGTCTGTGTGTGTGTGTGTGTGTGTGTGTGTGTGTGTGTGTGTGTGTGTGTGTGTGTGTGTGTGTGAGTGTGTGTGAGCTACTTGGGCAGGGACATGAAGCACTGGTTGGACAGAGATGGTGCTGGAGGTCTTGGCTTGGCCAATCAGCTGAGATCTCAACTCTATAACTGTGCTAGTGGGGAGTCTTACTGGGGATCTGGAGAAAGAGGTAGAAACCAACCCCAGACTGACTGTGATCTCTGCGTGCTCTTAAGGGAAATTGCACTTGATGCAGTGAGCTACATCTGGAAATACTGTGTGCGTATCTGTCATCCTTCCAATGTATGTCCCCCACTTTTGCCAGTGGTGGGGATTGAGGCTCCATGATTAGGACTGGAGGTGGAGGATTTTAATGTAGTGGTAGACCCAAAAAGGGAAAGAGATATGGAGCAATAGAATTTCATAGGTACAGTGAAAAACCTTAACTGAGAGATGAGACAAGAGTGACTGTTGAATCAGTGGCAAGAGTTAAGACCAGGAGCGGTAGGGTTTTATATTTAAAAGATGGGCAAAGAAGCAAACCAGAAGATTAGATTCATTCTTGGTAGATGGGAAACATTTGAGGAAATTAAAGCTGTATGATGCAGTGCAACAAATTTGTCAGAACATCCAATTGTTAATTGCGTGGAGTTAGAGAGTAGGATGGTAGAGGGGTATAAGGCAGAACCCTGGATGAGGGGGAAGATATCGGATGGAGACAGGATATGGTTGGAGAGGTGACAGATTTAAATAAAATACTAAAATCATGCTGTAAATTTGTGAATGGGAAGAGGTGAGAGCTATATAAAGGGTAACATTATTGGCAATAAAGGGAAGATAGAGCATAAGCAGAAAGGTTAGGGGAAGTAATGAATGTAGTAGGCAGATTTATGGAATTGTAGTGTTTACAAGGAGAGGCAAAAGGCCAGGAAGTAAATGGGGCAGATCAAATGCCTATAAGCGACAGATTGAAAGAATATGAGAAATCAAAGATAGAAGGGCAGGACTGATGAGAAGAGGGACATAATTGTGGGTGAGGGGAGAGATAGATATTAGAATACTGATGTGTAGATCAAAGATTATGAAAAGAAAGTTTTGATTAATTCATTGGAGGGGAAATCACAGAATAACCTAAAAGGACAAGATTTAGATCTTACTAAAATAAGTGTTATACAAGCATAGAATCACAAGTTGCATTATTGGTCTTTAAACAGAAATGTGACAAGTTATGTGAGGGGGAATAAGTCTACCAGTATGTAATAGGGAGGTAACCGTGGCTATTAGGCACTTGCAAGGATTAAAATAAGCAGCCAGATGGGTATCCCATTGACTTCAGTAAAGGAGTAGGTTTTCAGGAAATTAGTACAATGGCATTTTTAGGGGAGATAGGTTGGGGAAGCATTGATATTGTTCAATTTTAGAGGGTCTTTTGATTATGTTTGAAGTTTGAGTGATCAGAAATAGCAATCTATTGGACTATGTGTCGCAACAAATAGGTGTGCGACTTTTATTCTGGGATTTGAAAATCATACTGCTCTTATATAGATTTCTTATCCTACAGAAAAAAATAAACACTTTAAGGAATGCCTCATTTAAGATATTTTTGTTATGATTAAGGAGTTGTATTCAGATCTATCCACTTCATTTCTTAAAACTCAGTCTTTTAAAACCTTTCTTATTTTTATTGACGTGATCCTATTTATGTTCCTAATATAAGTGTAAGATTGGTCTGAGAATAATTTGTTTTATTGACATCAGGTTTTAAGAGCTGACAATGTTATTCATTTTTCATGGAATTAGTCAGCTTCTAAACTTAAAGAATCTGATGGAACCTTTATGATTCTGTTAGTCTTTAAATATAACAGATATGGGATGAAGTTTTCTTAAATATATTTAACTTGTGAAACCTATCTCAGTTTTATTGAGATGATCCCATTCATGTCTCTAAATATAAATACAAGATTAGAGTGAAAATAGTTTGTTTTACAAATATCAGATTTTAAGAGGTAGCAGAGTTATTCCTTTCTTATGAAATGAAGTTGGCTTATAACTTTAAAGAATCTGATAAAACCTTTATGAGTTTTTCAGTCATTAAATACAATACTATGGGATGAAATTACCTCACTAATTAATAAGACGGATACTTACTTCCTCAATACCATTATTAGATAATGGGAGTTCACCTATTAAAGGATGTCAGTATAGAGACTGTTTTACCTTGTTTAATTTATAAAGCCTAGAGAGACGTTAAATATATTTTGTCAAACTGTATTTAGTTAATGAGAAGTCATTATTTAGATAATAAGAAGGCAGTTAAGGAGAATGAGTTATTATTAAGCAAAATGTATCTGTTGTATGAGACAGCAAAAGAAGGATGCGATTACAATATATGGACTGCACATTAGTGTTCGATTAAATTTGTGTCCATGGTGGAGGATTTGTCTAAAAGGACTGCACTTAGATTATTCCCTGAAGAAAAAAAGTAATATATACCTGAAGATTTTGTTGTTTTGAACATGTGTGAGCTCAGGTTGTTGCTGATTTCTATTATAGTCTAACATATATGGTGGTGTCATTGAATGTATTGAGTGATTGTAGTAAAATGCCTCTGATGAAGACAAGGTAAATATATAAATATGTAATGTAAAAAAGGCTCACAAGTAATAAGACAGTTTGATACTTAGCAGGGAGTAAGATTAACTTATCCTGTGTGGTACAGTAACATCATGGTATTTATTTATTTGTTGACCAGGAAAGTCCGCCTGGCCAAAAGCCCATTTTTAGCAGTCCACTATCATTTTATTAAAGTGGACTCGGTTGAATGATCGTATCATCGACTCACGTCCACAAAAAGTCACATTTCCGAATTCCAATATAGCCAAAATACATCCCAAATTTGACATAGGAACAAGGATTAACATGGGTCGAGATAAGGATGAGATTTGTACTTTGGCACTATCGGAGTTTGACATATTTAACGTTCGAATTCCAGATGTTGCTCAAAGTAGATTCGACCAAGTCTACTTCAATAACATGATAGTAAACATTTTCAGCAGAGTCCCAGGAAGAAAAGCTCCATCACAGTGTATTTATATTAACCAGTGTATTTCAGACAGTCCTCAGATAAACAACAATTACATTTTTCAGAAAAAAACAAAACAGTTACAGGTATGCAAAATGGTTTGATATGATATTTATACATTTCACTTAAGGAAATCTAGACAACGTAATATTTGGAGAATCTACAAGGAACATTTGGAATTCAAATTCTAGTTCTGATTAGGGCATTTTTGTTAATAACTTTTCCTGGTTGAATGAAAGGAAAATGTGATGTTTTAGCAAGCAAATAGTTTGTTATGTGTTTATGTACTATCAAATCTATGTAAGGGTAAAAAACACAAGGGGAGGTGTCCATATACCCATATATTTGAATCCTGAAACAATTTTAGCAGTAATACATTCATTCTACATAAAAGATACATAAAGGATATATTTTGTTTGTGGTGTCTCATGAGTTGCAAAAACAATGCTTTGTTTTTATGTGAGTTAACAGTGCATATCTGTTAGCATATCAGTTCTATACTTTTGTAAGGTATTGCTGAAGATGGATTTGCAACTCTCTGAGATTAGATTTGCTTTAGGAATATAAATTGTCAGCAAAGAACTTGGCCTTGATATTGACATAAAGTGAAATAGTGCTAATGAATATGGAAAGGGAAGATGACACATTCTTTAAAACCCTTGAGTTACTCCTGTATGAAACAATGATTTGGTAGAAGAAAGGGTGTTTTGAACAGGTCTGCTTTATATATTTTATACTAATAGATGTGAAACAAAACATTTGTACTTAGTAGATATCTAGTAAGCTGCAGTTACAATAAGTTGTGAATGTCGTCATCAAATGTCTTCTTTAAAGTATATGAAAATAATGCTTGTAAAGTGACGTTTTCCATGGCTTTTGAGAGTATTGAGTACCAGAGGTTGGGAGCAGTTAAAGGATTATTTCCAGCCACTGTGTTTTTTGAGTTTGTACAGAGAAGAAACCATTCATAAAGTATTACTTTACAGAAACCTTCCCTACATGTGGAGAATAAAAACAAGCATGAAGTTCTTGAAAGATGTACTTTGGGCCATAGGGAATGAGATTCCTGTAGTTAATTTCCAAATTGTTCATCAGTACTTAAGTTATTGGCATGGCAATAAAGGAAGGTGTATGGAGTCCTCAGTGCAGTCATTGTTGAATAAACTTCTGCAGTAAGTTTAAAACTGTTCTGGTCGAACATTTGGAGGGAATGAAGGGAGACGATGAGTTTACAGAATAAGCTGTGTTTATTGCAATGCAGAGGGATTGCTATAGGGGAGGGAGATATTACTACAGTGCTGATTTGTGAAAATGTTGTAGTGGAAGACGTAACTGTATGCCTTGGCTAGTTCTTATGAAAATGGGGATTGAGTATTTGGCAAAATAATATCCATACATGAGAAACTACAATTGATTCTAAATATGAAATTAATCTCTCATGAGACTCTCTTCTGTTGAAATAGGTGGTGCACTATTTTTCTTTTGCAGATAAGTGGCTTTCAAAATTTTATGAACATTTATGTAGTCCCTTCTTAGTTTGAAGAATGTAAATGCATGCTGAGACTCTTAATAGCTCCATGAATAGCAAGTCCTGTCTTTTTTGAATAAGCCATAAATAAAAACCCAAAAGTAACCACAGTGTAAAATATAAGTAAAAAAAGTCCAAAACATACACTGTAAAGCATCCCCTAAACTGGAGACTTCATCAGAATCAAAAGATTCTGATGAAGTCTCCAGTTTAGGGGATGAAAGGGCACAATCTTTGTCTTTGTATGTTGGGAGAATAAAAACAGCTTGGACCGAAGAGTTTGGCTGATTGAAAGTGTTTCCTACTGCTTCACAGTTTATGTTTTGGACTTTTTTCAGTAAGCCAAAAGAATACATATGCAGTTTTTACATAGATGACATGAGAAAGACTTTGTTTTGTGTACTATTACATTTGTCATACAAGTAATAGATAATTATAGCAAGGCAATCCATAATAGGTAACTACTTTTGTAAAAAAAAAAAAAAGGTCAAGAAATCACATGTAATTCCATATGAATGAGGCAACAACCTTTTATGGATAATATAGATCTGCAAGGCTACATGACTACTATGGGACAGTGGTAACTTAAGAACTCTGGAAGACTGCAACAGTTTTACACTTTATACTGACCTATTACAGCACAACTTAAAGTAAATATTTCAAATGTAGAATTTTTAAGCCTGGTTGAGTAGCTATTACTTTATTAAAGGTGATGGACACAAGAGAGCTGTAGTAGAATTTCAAGGCAGCTTAACAAACAAAATTTAGATCTCCCACAATAAAATAAAAAGTTAATTCTGGTATCAAAAACTGAGATAATGAAGTAATTTTACTCAGATTTGATTGAAATAGAATGTAGGTTTATGTTAATTATGCCCTGATGTCTCCATTCAGAAGAAATGACATAGATAAGCTAATTATTTTTTCAAATATGATCCTTGCAAATGTTATGTAGTATACACTTGGGTGCTATTTTAAAAGGAGTGTTGCATTAATCCCTATTCTGTTATATTCATGATCTCTTCTAAAAAAGCAGGAGTTTCAGAGTTGGCATAGAACAGAGGAATATAATTTTTCAGTTTTTCAAATAATTACACCTGTGTAGTTTAGTCTCTCTGTGATTCTTGTTTTATTGCATATGCTTCCTAAATTGATATGTGTAGTTTTAAGAAAACTATTCAAACCTAGTTTGGTCAAGAATGGGTTGGGAAAGTATGGCAGCAGGCCAAAAGTTGGTTTCAATGTCACCAGAATCAGAAATTTCATTTAATATGAATGAGTAGAAAAATGTATATATACATGTGTGTGTCTGTGTGTGTGTGTATATATATATATATATATATATATATATATATATATATATATATATATATATATATATATATATATATATATATATATATATATATATATATATATATATCTATATATATATATATATTTTATATATATATATATATATATATATATATATATATATATATATATATATATATATATCAAGTGACTGTTGTTGTTTAGGAGGTAAAACAGGCAGGTGAGTAATAATTTTATTCCTGAAAAAGGAGATGGTTGGAGTTGATTAAGGGAAAATCATTTTTATAATTCTCATTAGTGCATCTACATGTGTGTGTGTGTGTCTGCGCATTCACATGTGCAACTTGTGTAATAATTAGAAAAAAAGGTTTGTGGTGATTATGACACAGAGTATTGCAAGTTGTACTACAGGGTAATAGAGAGTCATTACTGAACTGAAAAGGTATGGAGGTTTGTTGGGAGGTGGGGAAAGAAAAAGAGGTGAGAAGTGACAAGTAGCTACAGATGAGGAACATCTGCTGGGCTGGTACACAGTGGTTATAGAGCAGGATTAATGACTGTGCCAACAGTTACAAAAACAAAAAGAGTATTGTAGTGAAAGCACTTGGTATCCCAATTCTGTATAGATGAAACAGATCATCTCCTGAATGTTCCGGAAGAATATATTGACAGGGCTGAAGCTGAAGAAAGAATACATGTATGACCAATGAGGAGATCATAAGAGTAATTTACAACTGTATGCTTAAGAGCAAAGGACAGCAGAAACTTCTAACCCCTCCCCCCCCAAAAAAGCAAGAGACATTTTGTAGAATGCAATAAGAGAAGCATGGGATAAAATGGGATCAGGAAACAGAGGACTTGAATGAGAAAGAGGAAAAGGTAATAACTAATCCTATAAGGAGCAAAGTAAATGCTCCTTACATACACACCAGAAGACTGAACACTTCCTTCACGGTATTCTTATTCAGTTAGTCAAAGATTAGTGGCAGAGGTTAGCTAGAATGCTGGTTCCTCTGAAGACTAAAACTGCATGTCCTACTTCTTTTACTTTTTGGAATGGGATGTGGTGATTACTGTGATAAAAAACCTTCTGAAATGTGAACTGATAACAGTAAATATTGCAAGCTTCTAAACAAGAACCAATAGGCCACTGATCTAAGAGCATGTGTATGCATACAATATATGTAATTAATCAGAACTGATAACGTGATTTATCTGTATCTTACTCAGAATTGTTTCTCTCTCTTATACTCTCTAAGTGCACGGATAGCTTCTGGCACCCCCATCACTCTGGATATTGCAAAATCTGATACTGGAGAATGAATAACTAAACAGAAGATCCTGTTCAAACTGGGACACACGAATTATAAGGCAACTAGAGCAACATCCATAAAAGACAGCAATTAATTAAGCAAAAAAATAAATAAACAGAAAATGACAACACGTGTTATAAAAAATAACAACATAAATCCACTGGCATGTAAGAAGTACATTAATATATAAACATTCTGTAATTTGAGCATACCAGAGTATATAAAACCTAAAGTCAGAAAATATATCATGCACAGCTTTCACTGCAAGTACCTGGGGTTTAGCAAAAGAATAATAGGAGAAATTAATACTTGGAAGCACCAAAAGTCAAAGACGCCATTAGTAACTGCAACAATCATAGCTATCAAAATACTTTGCTATATTAGCAGTAAAATGATTATGCAAAGATGTTTAGCAGCATATAAGAAGTCCACAAGGTCAATATAT
Source organism: Protopterus annectens (assembly GCF_019279795.1). NCBI lineage: Eukaryota > Metazoa > Chordata > Ceratodontiformes > Protopteridae > Protopterus > Protopterus annectens. The sequence continues at coordinate 506,113,725 of NC_056734.1, read as the reverse complement.
TGTAGGAATAAAGCACTGAATATGCTCCATATGATCTAGTTTCAGTAGTGTCTTGGGAAAAGTTAGTTAGGGAAGTGGTTAATGCCTGTTTACTTGGTTATTGAGGGCTATAGATGATGTGGTGTGCCATGGCATGGTAAGCTGGTCCACTAGGCTGTGGTGAGGGTACAGGACTTTTTGTAAGGGCAAGGTATAGAGTCTTTGCAAAGCAGCATGATTCACTTCAGCTGGAAGTGACACATGAATGGAAGCACACATACATCAGATGTCTAGTATTGTAAGATGAACATTAAGTGCCGCAGGGATTGGGGTAAGCCTTAAATCATAGCCCTTCTACAGTTCTCCAACACCCATGGAGAAGGGCTGGTCATGTCATGGGGAGACAGATGGTAGGAGGGGAGATAGAGAAAAAAATCTGAACTCCATGAGCTGATGGATATCAGCCAGAATAAACCCCGGTAAAACACGGAAATGTATGTGCAGACTATATCCAAAATTATCTTTACTAAGGCATCATAGAGGATGTGAATTACTGTGAAAATTAAAATTTAGCATAATGGTTTAAAACTATATGATACACAATTCTGTATACTGAAGTCAATCAGAAAAGGCCCAGAATTGCTAACTAAGCCCACTTGCTTCATTGTTGTTATAACTCATTACTATGTCTTAAATAAAACTAGACTTGCGCTCTGAAATAGCTGGATTATTAAAACAGATGTTCTGTATGATACATTCATCATTATGTCTTTCTGTAGTTTGTATTTATTATTTGTCATCCTAGTTGGTAAACACTTTCATCTACAAGTCAGCAAGACTTAGCAGTTCTTTCAGAAGTTAGTGACAACAGTAGAGGTGAGAGTTTGATCCTGTGGGGTACTCCTTTTATCAAGAGAAGCATAGAGAGAGAAAGAGAGAGCATAAATTCCATTTCTGAACTTAGAAATATCTAGCTCTAAGGAATTTGTGGAACCAGTTTGTCTGTCAGATCAAAGGCTTTGGTAAAGTCTATAAAGACAGCAGCAGCAAGGTGGCCTTTGTCCATGAGCCTTAGGATATCATTGGTTAGTGTGTTAAGAGCAGCCATGGTACTTCTACTGGATCAAAATTCATGTGCATTTTTTGGTGTAGTCTGTGATGCACCTGCATTGGCCCAGTAATCAAGGAGCCTCAATCCTCACCACTGGCAACAGTGGGGGATGTACACATTGGGATGATGACAAGTGCACAAACAATAAAGTGCAATTTCCCTTAAAAGCACACAGAGATCACAGTCGGTATGGGACTGGTTTCTCCCTCTTTCTCCAGATCCCCAATAAGACTCCCACTGGTACAGCTATAGGGTTGAGATGTCAGCCGATTGGCCAAGCCAAAACCTCAAGCACCGTCTCTGTCCAACCAGTGCTTCATGTCCCTGCCCAAGTAGCTGACACACACACACATACATTGAGATTTGATTTATATACAAAAACACACACACACCTGGGGAAGGCTGGCACAGGTTTACTAGCTATGCCCCCTTTTGCCCATACTATAAGGTAGTTCTAGCTGTCACCAGCCAACTCTTTACCAGCTACTTAAGGCACTTAGAAAAGGGTGTCCAATCCTACTGTGTAATGTTACTAATATTTCAAATGGTAGTCTGACCAAGCAAAGCTATTTAGGAGTGGCCTGTACAGTGTCACCAAATTGATATGCAAGTATGCTAAGAGCTTAAATATGTCTCACAAATGCCAGAAAGAAAGGTTTAAATATATTTAATAATAAATAATAAAAGAACAAGACAATACTCAGTGCACAAACACAGTTACTTCAGAGTTCAATATCACAGGAAATATTTTAAAACAACATTGCAGGACAGTCTCAAGTAAATACAGAAAACATCTAAACTAATATTTACTATATTACTATCTATATCTAAAAGGGATACTATGCCTGAAATCTTACTTATAGCAAGGCAATTGCATATGGTGATGATGAGAGGATGTTCTTGCTAGGTCCAAGACAAAATACTAAATGCACAGTCTTTCTCTGAGAGAGTTCTTAAATTAATATCAAATATTACTGCTGGATTAACTTGGATGACATCACTTTTGGTCAACTGCCTTCAGTTCCCAGACTAAAACAGAAACTAGCAGAATTTAACATCTCTGTGTGAAAAATACATATCTCTCAGATGTTTGCAAATCTTGGAAGTTGTAAAACAATAAACCCTTTTACATTTTAAACGTAGTAATTACTTCTCTTTCAAGACAATGCAAAAACTTTTAGCTCTACACATTGTGTATGCTACACTGAAACTGAGAGAAAACTTTTATAGCTCAATCATAAAGCAATTTAATTTTGACTTATTTTCTTGAAGTTTTGCAAGGTAACCCTCTTGTGTTCTAGTTTCTACTGTTAAAACATACGTTTGCACAGGTATATAGTTTATATGCATTTCTGTTCTAAGTCAGCAGGGCATACTGTGGTTACATTTTAGCTCAGTGCGTAACATATAGTTCTGTATAAATCATATCAATATTTACAAATGACATAGAATTATTTACAAAATTCCAGATAGCTGGGCTGCCAATATTTCTCTATATCACATAGTCTGTGAATTAAGCAAAGATGAATTTTGCAGGATATTCCATAGCACTGGAAGGATAGAGACTTGTGTTAAATCATTTGTATATTTTGGGTTGGGGATTTTTGATAGTGGTTTAATAATGGCCGTTTTCTGTATCTCTGGCATAATGCTGTTTGTGATGGATATGTTGCATAGGTGTAGGAGTGGTTGGGGTGTAATGCATTCTTACTGGTGACAGATGAATCATGAAAGCAGGTTATCTGAACTGGGAGGGGCATCTGCTGGTGATTGATCTATAGCCTTTAAACTATCCTTAGTGATGACTTTTTTAAGTATGACACAGATGTATAGAGGGGAGAGGTAAGGGAGTTGGGGTTGGTTGCTGTGGAATTTGGGAGATGCAGGGGAAGGAGGGGAATTTTTTTAGGAAATGCTATGCTAGTTGTTGGCCTGAAAGCACGATAATGGTGTTTGACTTGTATTCATGTCAATCAATTGACAGCTCTTTGTTCATGTGCCAATCTTGCAATAAGTAATGACTAAAACACATTTCAGTGAACCTTAGAGGAAAGTTATTTTTGCAGGAGTAGGTCTCCAAAATTATATATGTACTTACTCTGAAATTGTTCAACAGTGGAGAAAAAATAGCCAATGGCTCTGTCGATGAAAGTTTTTCTCATCCAGATTTCTCTGCTCAGTTGGCACTTACTCAGAAAGGTGATAACCAATTATCACATTTCCATATTACTTGTAAGGGTAAATATAAATTGTTAAATAAAATTATAGAGGAACCAGTTGAACCATACCTTCTCCTTACTAGAAAAGCAATTTATATATTTGTCTGATTGCATTATTTAAGAGATATATAAACCATCAGGGATGAGGAAAATTTAGAAATGGACATCACCTGTAATGAAGTCCAATCAGTAGTAGTTATATGATATTTAACTAGAATTTGATTTAAACTTATTCACTTGTTAGACTCACACAGGCCTAAACTACCCTGTTGTCATGAACTATCATAATTTATTGAATTAAACTGTCTAGCTATTTTTATTACAACATTTTTAGATTTCTTGTACATGAAGAGAAAATCAGAACAAAAGCATAAAATATATGTGTCTGTTCAAATAGAAAATGAGCAGGGAGCTAAATACCTGGGAAAAAGGATGCCCTTTTAGATGGGGACATGTATGTATTGTAACAAATCACAAACTGCATTTGGTAAGTTATCTCATTTAAACAGTGTACCTAATAACCTTTTGACTAAGGGATGGATTGCTATTCTGCCAATATGAAAAGTCGAAAGGTTTAATATCATACTTGACTTATAAAAGAAAGAAATAGAATGAAGTACTGTTTGTAGTATATAAGGGCTTGCTGCTGACTACTAGCTAATGAATTCATAGCATTCTGAAAAGACCTGAAACTAAATTAAGCTTGCACTGCAAGACAAATGATGCTGATACTGACAGCATAGCCTCTATGGAGACACAAAACCTAGCAAAGATTAATGCCAGAAGACTATTTATATGGAAAAGTCAGCAACAACTATAGTGTTTAAAAAGTGAAAAATAGATCATTGATCATTTTACCACAAAGGCTCAAACAGAAGACTTGAAATATTTAGGATGTGGTAACTAAGCGTCTTATTATCAAGAAAGAGAGACAGATGAATGTTTGAACAGTAAATATGATAGATTATTATAGCAGAGTTTGACCTATACTGGTGGCCAGGGTTAATCTGGCAGCCCAAGAAATACAATACTATAATAAAAAGTTAAGGAATTTCAGGCTTCCAAATTGTTTACATGCATTCAGTTTATACACAGAGATCTGTGATGCCAAATGAGTGTTGTCAGTCATTCTGTATGTGTCTGAATAGGAAATATACTTTAATTTTTAGAAAAATCTAAGTGAAAGTATACTAAAAGATAGATTAATATAGACTATTTATTATTTTCTAAAAATTAATACATAGTCAAGAGAATTGTTTAATTATTCCTGTCAAGAAGTTTTCTACTGGAGATCTCAAGATGAGCAACTCGAAGAACCCAGACCAGGAGAGTGCAGTGAAGAAAGAACTACATATTATAATAACAAACATCCAAGAACTGTCACTAAAAACATGAGCAACGTGAAGAACCCACACCAGGAGAGTGCAGTGAAGAAAGAACTACATATTATAATAACAGACATCCAAGAACTGTCACTAAAAACATGAGCAACGTGAAGAACCCACACCAGGAGAGTGCAGTGAAGAAAGAACTACATCTTATAATAACAAACATCCAGGAACTGTCACTAAAAACATGAGCAACGTGAAGAACCCACACCAGGAGAGTGCAGTGAAGAAAGAACTACATCTTATAATAACAAACATCCAAGAACTGTCACTAAAGCATGAGCAACGTGAAGAACCCACACCAGGAGAGTGCAGTGAAGAAAGAACTACATATTATAATAACAAACATCCAAGAACTGTCACTAAAAACATGAGCAACGTGAAGAACCCACACCAGGAGAGTGCAGTGAAGAAAGAACTACATCTTATAATAACAAACATCCAAGAACTGTCACTAAAAACATGAGCAACGTGAAGAACCCACACCAGGAGAGTGCAGTGAAGAAAGAACTACATCTTATAATAACAAACATCCAAGAACTGTCACTAAAAACATGAGCAACGTGAAGAACCCACACCAGGAGAGTGCAGTGAAGAAAGAACTACATATTATAATAACAAACATCCAAGAACTGTCACTAAAAACATGAGCAACGTGAAGAACCCACACCAGGAGAGTGCAGTGAAGAAAGAACTACATCTTATAATAACAAACATCCAAGAACTGTCACTAAAAACATGAGCAACGTGAAGAACCCACACCAGGAGAGTGCAGTGAAGAAAGAACTACATCTTATAATAACAAACATCCAAGAACTGTCACTAAAAACATGAGCAACGTGAAGAACCCACACCAGGAGAGTGCAGTGAAGAAAGAACTACATCTTATAATAACAAACATCCAAGAACTGTCACTAAAGCATGAGCAACGTGAAGAACCCACACCAGGAGAGTGCAGTGAAGAAAGAACTACATCTTATAATAACAAACATCCAAGAACTGTCACTAAAAACATGAGCAACGTGAAGAACCCACACCAGGAGAGTGCAGTGAAGAAAGAACTACATCTTATAATAACAAACATCCAAGAACTGTCACTAAAAACATGAGCAACGTGAAGAACCCACACCAGGAGAGTGCAGTGAAGAAAGAACTACATCTTATAATAACAAACATCCAAGAACTGTCACTAAAAACATGAGCAACGTGAAGAACCCACACCAGGAGAGTGCAGTGAAGAAAGAACTACATCTTATAATAACAAACATCCAAGAACTGTCACTAAAAACATGAGCAACGTGAAGAACCCACACCAGGAGAGTGCAGTGAAGAAAGAACTACATCTTATAATAACAAACATCCAAGAACTGTCACTAAAACATGAGCAACGTGAAGAACCCACACCAGGAGAGTGCAGTGAAGAAAGAACTGCATCTTATAATAACAAACATCCAAGAACTGTCACTAAAAACATGAGCAACGTGAAGAACCCACACCAGGAGAGTGCAGTGAAGAAAGAACTACATCTTATAATAACAAACATCCAAGAACTGTCACTAAAAACATGAGCAACGTGAAGAACCCACACCAGGAGAGTGCAGTGAAGAAAGAACTGCATCTTATAATAACAAACATCCAAGAACTGTCACTAAAGCATGAGCAACGTGAAGAACCCACACCAGGAGAGTGCAGTGAAGAAAGAACTACATATTATAATAACAAACATCCAAGAACTGTCACTAAAGCATGAGCAACGTGAAGAACCCACACCAGGAGAGTGCAGTGAAGAAAGAACTACATATTATAATAACAAACATCCAAGAACTGTCACTAAAGCATGAGCAACGTGAAGAACCCACACCAGGAGAGTGCAGTGAAGAAAGAACTGCATATTATAATAACAAACATCCAAGAACTGTCACTAAAGCATGAGCAACGTGAAGAACCCACACCAGGAGAGTGCAGTGAAGAAAGAACTACATCTTATAATAACAAACATCCAAGAACTGTCACTAAAAACATGAGCAACGTGAAGAACCCACACCAGGAGAGTGCAGTGAAGAAAGAACTACATCTTATAATAACAAACATCCAAGAACTGTCACTAAAAACATGAGCAACGTGAAGAACCCACACCAGGAGAGTGCAGTGAAGAAAGAACTACATCTTATAATAACAAACATCCAAGAACTGTCACTAAAAACATGAGCAACGTGAAGAACCCACACCAGGAGAGTGCAGTGAAGAAAGAACTACATCTTATAATAACAAACATCCAAGAACTGTCACTAAAAACATGAGCAACGTGAAGAACCCACACCAGGAGAGTGCAGTGAAGAAAGAACTACATCTTATAATAACAAACATCCAAGAACTGTCACTAAAAACATGAGCAACGTGAAGAACCCACACCAGGAGAGTGCAGTGAAGAAAGAACTACATCTTATAATAACAAACATCCAAGAACTGTCACTAAAGCATGAGCAACGTGAAGAACCCACAGCAGGAGAGTGCAGTGAAGAAAGAACTACATCTTATAATAAGAAACATCCAAGAACTGTCACTAAAGCATGAGCAACGTGAAGAACCCACACCAGGAGAGTGCAGTGAAGAAAGAACTGCATATTATAATAACAAACATCCAAGAACTGTCACTAAAAACATGAGCAACGTGAAGAACCCACAGCAGGAGAGTGCAGTGAAGAAAGAACTACATCTTATAATAACAAACATCCAAGAACTGTCACTAAAAACATGAGCAACGTGAAGAACCCACACCAGGAGAGTGCAGTGAAGAAAGAACTACATCTTATAATAACAAACATCCAAGAACTGTCACTAAAATGGACAAATTCTAAAACAAAATGGATATTATCAAACAAGAATGCAGTAAACAACTGGAACTTCAAAATGGAATAGTAAAAAAACAATCTGAACAGATTCTTGCCTTAGAGGAAATAGTAACTGACCTAGATACTAGAGTGACAGAAAATAAACATCACAATGAATTTCTTCTGAAACAAAACACCAGGCTGATTGAAAAACTGGAAGACCTTGAAAGTAGATCAAGGAGGAATAATTTAAGAATATATGGAATTCCTGAGAAAGAAGAGGGTGCTAACATGATTCAATTCCTCAATAAGTAGTTTTCATCAGCACTAAACATGCCTGAATCCCTCTCTTTTGGAATTGAGAGGGCTCATTGGTCCCTGGCAAATCCAGCTTCATCTCTGAGTTCATCTAACCCCAGGTCTATAATAGTTTGATTTCTTTCCTCACAAGACAAGGACTTAGTGCTGAAATCAGCTTGGACTAATCAAGATGGGTGAAATTTACCTGCAAGAATAAAAATGACCTTGCCAAGTGGAGTGAAGATCTTTGATTCCCTACAAGAAGCAGTTGAATTTATCCAAAAGAAGAAAATACTGTCGGACATAGAAGAAATGGAATGGTCATCCCAGAGTTTGAAGAGACAGGCAACAAAAAATGGATGGTCTGTAAAGGAAGGAGCAAACAAAATTAAGAAACTAAAGGACAAATGAATAAATTCATTCTAATTTTAAATGCTTTGTTTTATGAATCATAATATATTTGATTCTGGAAAATCTCTATACTGTAAGGTAATGTGAATCATCTTTATTATTAACTTTCTCTTTTCCTTTCTATAGCTACTTCTTCTAATTACTTGTAGTGCTAACTATTTAAATAATATTCTCTCTCTCTCTCTCTCTCTTCTTTCTTCCTAGTCTTTTTTGTTACTAATGTTCATTTTATCTCTTTTCTCCACTATAAGTACTTTACATACTTTTCCCTTTTAAATAACTACAAATGATATATGTATTCTAATTCTTCAGTAATAGTATAATTTGACTTAAAGGACCACTACGTGCTGCTTTGCTTGTTCTTTCATTTCTGAGGTCCTCTTTTCCCCTATTTTTAATGCAGCACTGTACCCATTTCTTTTGGTTATCCAGAATGACAATTTCTACAATTTTTTTTCATTAGCTGTTCTTACAGCTCCGGTACTGTGAACCATCTTTGGTCATATCATACTCTTGCATAGCTGAACAGAACATATGGGTGCTTGAACCCTTTTATAGTAACACCCTTTGTTATTTTTCACTTCTTCCTCAGTTGCTGCCCAAGAACCACCCACAAACTGCCTCCTTCAGTCTTTTCACCCTGGGAATGCCCCTAAACACCAACTATGTGTGAGATCTTTTAATTTTTTTTTTCCTGCAGCCAATAAAAATGCAATGCTGACTGACTGTGGGAACTGTTTTGTTCACTGTAGTTGCTGGATGCATTTATTTTGTTGAGGGATTGCTATACCTGCTTATCCTACAGGTTTTCTCCAGTGAAGGTTTTATAACCAGAGGTATGTGTATCACAAACCTCTTTACAAGTTATTTTTTTTCTTTTACCCTACATATATGTATAGCTTAGTTCAAGAAGTCGGAACAGAGGTAAAAGTGATGGGAGAAAGGGCTGTAAATAGGGACACATTAAATATTGCTGTTATAAACTTAGATGTGTTCAATTAAAACTATTTGTGTTTGCATGCATTTCATAAAAAATGTATGCCATTATTTAGTGACTTCAATCCGTAGGCAAACCATAAAATTTTAGTAGGACAGACTGAAGTTATGAGGCAAAACTCTGCATATTCTGCAAAAAATCGGTATTGTGAAGAACTATTTATTTTATTTTATTTTATTTTACATTTGTTGACTGGGATAGTCTGACTGGAAATATGGCCATTTTCGGTGGAGGCTTGGGGAGAAAAGCTCCAAATACCAAAAAAGAGACAGTACATACATCACTGAGTGATAAACTCAGGCAGACATGTTTAGAAAAATATAGACAAAGAATACAGGCAAATATCAATATTCACAATATGCAGACTTACATCTGATTGGCAAAGACATATCAAAAAATGTGAACATAGAATACGATCAGATCTCATAATTTGCAATGCTTAGGTATTCAAATGCTATGAGGCATTGATACTTGGCTAAACAGCAGGTTGGGTAGCAAGGCATTTATTAGTGAAGTTGTTATTCAGATTTAGAACAAGAGCACAGTCAATGAGATGTGAGGTATTTTTTGAATTCTCTTTTAAATAGGGGTAGTGAGGTTTCCTTGGCAATGGTAGTAGGGAGTAGATTCCAGATTTTACCGGTTGAGTTGGGAAATATAGCATCGCCTGCAGAGTTGTTCAATTTTTGGGTCAGTATCATTAGTTTATCAGTTAAGCGTAATGGCCTGGGGGCACTATGAGGGGTGAGAATATTTCTGAAGGCAGGGGTGTTATCAGGTTGATGGAGTATTTTATGTGCTACTATAAGCTGGTTGAACTGTAGAAGGGTAGGATACTCTAGCCATCCCAGTGCTTTGAGGTTCTGGCAATGGTGGGTCCTAAAATCCATGCCAGTAGCGAATCTGGCAATGTGATTGTAACATCCTGATAATTTGCTGAGATCAGTTTTGGATAGGTTGGTGAGCACAGGGGAGGCATACATAAGGGTAGAGAGGAGGTGTGATCTTGCAATAGCTACCCAAGCTAGGGGGGTAAGGAAAGGTTTGGCTCTGTACAGGGAGCCAAGTTTTTTGTTGACAGAGTTAATAGTGTGATTGACATGTTTATCAAATTTAAGGTTGTTGTCTATTATTATGCCTAGAAGCTTTGCATGGTCATCAGGGGAGATAATGGTGTCATTGCTAGATTTGATGTTGAAGGAAGGAGGAGAAATTCCATGGTTAGGAGAGAAAAGTAGTAGCTTGGTTTTGTTAGGATTTAGAAGCAGGTGGCAACTAGCTACCCTTGTTTCTACTGTGCTGAAAGTGGTCTAGGTGAGGGTTAGAAGTTGTGTAGGAGAGGAGGTGGAGCATATTAGCGTTGAGTCATCTGCATATTGGATGCAGGTGGCTTCTGGGATGGTGGTGTGCAGATCATTGATAAAGATAGAGAAAAGAAGGGGACCTAGTATGGACCCTTGTGGGACACCTAGGGTTAGAGGAAGTTGGGATGACAGCTTGCTCTGCCATAAGACAGCCTGCTGTCTACCATTTAGATAGGAGTGAAACCATTGTATTGTGTGTTGGTCTAAAGGGTATTGAGCAGCAACTGATGGTTGACCATATCGAAAGCTTTTGAAAGATCTTGGAAGAGTGCTGAAGATAGTTTGTTGTTATGATGAAGATTGATGACATTAGAGAAAGATGGTGGTACTGTGGAATGGCCTAAAGCTGTGCTGAGAGTCAGCGAGCTTTCCGTTTTGAATAAGAAAGTGCATGATTTGTTTGTGTGTGCATCTTTCCATGATTTTAGCTAGTGGTGAAATAATGGCTATAGATCTAAAGTTAGATAATTCTGTGGCACTTCCTCTTTTATGAAGAGGTATAACATGATATTTTCCATATTGCTGGGATGGATCCTTCTGAGGTGAATCTGTTGATTAGAATAGAAATGGGAAGTGCTATGGCATCAGCTGCTTTTTGGGAATATTCAGCTGGGAGGTGGTCGGCAGCTAGTGTTTTAGCTTTTTGAGTAAGGTCTGGATCAGGTTGGTAGGTACAGTTTGAAAGGTAAAGGTGGGTTGGGTGCTGGGTGGATCAGGGCTAGATGTGCCAGAGCTAGTGTTTGTATCCAATGGCGTGAGATGGGTAGCTAGAGACTGGATAGTTTCAGTAAAGAAGGAGTTGAAGCTGTTTGCAATTTCTACAGGGGATTTATCAAGGTCAGCTGAAGGGGTAGAAGTGGTGGAACGGCCTGGGTGGGGAAGATTGTTAATACCAGCACAGAACTTTTGAGGTTTTAGCTAATATTTTTATTGTAGGAGGGTGTAGTGATTTTTTTTTGTCTAGAATGATAGATTTTTTGGTCTGGTTCCTTAGCTGCCGGTATCTTACTTGGTCCATAGGGGCTTTGGTAACATGCCACCTGGCCCAGGCATTGTTTCTTAGTTTAATTTTGTTTTTTTGCTTAGATAGCCATGGTGCAACTGAGGCTTTTACATGGATGGTATGAGTAGGAGCATGGTGGTTAAGGATAGTCAGAAATCTGGTATTGGAGTACTCAGCTGCTTCTTGTAATGGGAGCCATCTCAAGACATTCCAATTACATGCTTTGAGTTCATTTTGGAAATTGTCAATGTTAAAGTTCCTGGCGTTTCTTATAGTTTTGTAGGTGGGCTGGTTTGGAATGTCAGCTTTGAGCCTAATAATATTGGTAAGGCAGTGATCACTTAGATCATCAGGTAATGTACCTGACTTGTACTTTTGGGGGTGGCTGTTAATAAGTATCCAATCAAGGAAACTATCTTTGACTCTATTTTTGCTAAATCTGGTGGGGGTAGCAATGATCTGAGTAAACCTGTGGAGGTTTAAATGGGTGGAGGGAGTTTCAGAGGAGCAGGTGTTCCAATCAGTGTTAAAGTCCCCCAAGACAATGGTTTCCTGGGGATAGTTAAAAGCTAGGCAATGTAAGATATTTTCTAGAGTATTATCATTCTTGCTGGGTGGAATATAAATGCAGACAATGTATCTGCATTTATTTTTGTTTATTATTAGTTTGGTGATGAGAATTTCTGCATTGCCAAACCGGGCAGGCTGTTGGGTGTCAATTGTTATTGTTAGGGTAGACTTGTATAGTACAGCTACCCCACCACCTTTCCTGGAGATCCAGTCCAGTCTAAGGATGTTGTACTGTGGGGGGGTTATTTCATTATCTTTGGTTATTGGTTTTAGCCAGGTTTCTGTGAGGCAGAGGATATCAGGGGAGTGAACAGCTAATAGTCCATGTAGGCTGTGGATCTTGCTGTTTAGGCTTCTGATGTTGAGATGACAGACCAGAATTTAGTTTGGAAGTCTATCAATCTGGGTAGTACACATTGGGTTGTTAGATGGTGTGCTTAGGTCTACTGTTGTGGATGGGCCAGGGTTGGGGTTTATGTCTACAGCCTTCATAAGATTAATTTTTAAGTTGCTTATGAGTCTTAAAAATTTGTTTATGATTTTTTTCATAGCTTTTGGTTTTTAAGCGAATGTAGTGGTATTTAGTCGGGTGATGGTAATTGGGGGGGACAAGGAATTAGGAGAGGGGGTGATCATGTGGTAGATAAACTTATTAAATGCTGGGTTGGTGTCTGTTTGAGAGTTTGGGTATTGGATTTCAAGATGCTGTACATATTCATAGGAGTTTAGGTGATAAGGAATTAATAGCAGGGGTACTAAGGGTAGCAGCATTAGTGTTTTAGCTGTAGTCATAGTAAATTACTAGGGTAGGGTCTATATTGAGTGTATGTGGTGGATAAAAGATTAGAGAGAACATAATAACTATGGGTGGGTTAATATGGATAGTGGGGTGGATAAAGGGTGTATTATTGTGCTAGGAGTTTGCTGGGTTCTAGGAGCACATGTAGTTGGTTAGCTAATTAAGGGAGCATGCCAGTGGTACTATAAATGTAGTACTACTGGGGGTGTGTGGGATATGGGGGCAGGGTGGGGTGCAGAGCAAGTGAAGCGGGGCTAAACCAGTAAAGCAGATGCCTAGAGGCAGCATGTGCAGGTATGAGTTACAAGCACGCTTTTTTGTTTCTTTTTATATGCCCAATACTTTGCTCCTACGCTCTACTGCTTCTCAATTTACAATGCAGAGAGCTCATTTTCCAATTCTCTTTTGTAGCACACTTGTTTCACTTAGTTTATTGAGAAATGCACTGTTTGGAGGTGTAGAGCACACTAAGCTTGTCTGTTGAACAGTAGAAAGCATGCTGTTTTTACCTTAATTGGGGAAGAAAGAAGGCTACAGGAAAGTCTAACCCTTCCAACCTAATGCTTATCAGCATAAACAGATTACAACTGGGAGTTATGGGGACATTCACCAGTGCTTTTTTGGACCCAGTTTGTTAGGTTTATAGGTGGCAAGGTTATTTTAGTGGATATTGTCCTTATTAAAACAAGTTCCGTGGTGGGGAAAGTCTTCCTTACTTGTTATTCCTGGAATGACCCTGTATGCTTTTACAAGCCTTTCAGGGGGAGGTGAGGTAGGAACACCTAGAGAGGGGATATGATTATTAATACTATACCAAGAACAGAGGTAATCATTCAAACATTCAGTATACATGATTATCAAACAAGTCCACGTGCACCTTTTAGTATTAGCAAACAGCAGCACTCTTTCCTATGTATCTGCCTTAAGGGCTCAGTTAATATTCATTATTTATGTCCCTTATCAATGCTACACTACCCAGGACAGACCACTAATTCAATACAAATGACAATAAATGGATACAATATCAATAGCAGTTTGCGAGTAATTTGTAACAACCGGTACCAATAAACATGCCTAAATTCATCAAGGTTTCAGTTTGCGAGTAAATGCAGTAAACAGTTAGTACATTGAGCTCAGATAAAGAAACAAGAATTAAATAAATAAGTAAGTGAACATACCTCAGCCGACTGGGACCCGATGCACTGGTTAATTTGAAAATGGCTGGTCAGGTAGGTGATTATGTAACCTCTGATTACTTGAGAGAGGGGGGAGGTGAAGGGCTGAACTGGGCTAAACCAGTAAAGCAGATGCCTAGAGGCAGCATGTGCAGGTATGAGTTATAAGAATGCTTTTTTGTTTCTTTTTATATGCCCAATATTCTGTTCCTAAACCCTACTTTTAAATAAGTTACAAGCACGCTTTTTTGTTTCTTTTTATATGCCCAATACTCTATTCCTACTCCCTACTGTTAAAAACTACACAGTTCCCTGCCTGCTTCTCAATTTACAACTAATGGTTTTAATTACAGGTAATGCTTGTAACTGATGTGAAGCTCGCACTGTTAAGAAACCTAACAGTTGTCATTATTTTACACTGGCTAAGCAGTACTTTTGCTGTTTAGCCAGTGTAAAACAAGAAAAGAAGAATTTTAAGTGAAAAAAATAGAAGTGTGTATGCGTCTGAGTGTTTTTCAGGCATGGGAGTGGTTTATTGTGCTGTAAAACAAAGTGTTATTGATACACATGTTAAATTCACATCCCTTCCCCCATCAATGTGACATTTGAGCTGGTCCTGCCCTACTTAGAAGCTATCATAATAATATATAACCCTTATGTACTTTAAATAAAATTATATAATGATGTGGTACTTCTTATTTAACCAAATTATTAAGTAGATTATTAAGTCTGTGATTTTATCCAAGACAATATACTACATGGCTGGAAATATATCAACCTTATTTCATTTGGCAATCAAAAAATATATATAAATATATACATATACCTTCTGCATGTAAAAATCAATTTCTATTTTCATAACCTATTGTTAACAAAGATCACTTTCGTCCTTCTAGACTTCTTCAGGTCTGTGTACAAGAACCCTAAAAACCTATATAATTGCATAATTATTTAGTATTACACATAATTTTGAATGAAGTGGAAAAAAGAACCAGAAAAAAAATAAAAATAAGAAAAAATGTATATATGATGATGGAAACAAAATATACACACATTTCAACTGATTTAAAATGGCATTTAAAACCAATCTGTAGAATAAAATAAAATACAATAAAATACATTTAGTCATGTAAACAATGTGGCAATTTTACTCCCATGCCTGATAAAAAGTATATATATATTTAGAAAGCTTGTGAGGAAATTATTACTCTATTTTTGTTTTACTTGGATCGCTTGTCTGTGTACTTAATAAAGGATTTTCGACTGGAAACAGAATGCTTGCCTTGCTTGGATTACTTTCGAATACTTAGTAATGCTGTCCAATTATATATTTTCTATTATTACTTTTTGTTTTGTTTTGTTTTGACTTAAGACGAGTTTATGTTCGCTACTTCTACTACTATTGTCTGATCTGATTACTGTACAGTGATTAACTAGAAATATATGGACTGAAAATCTTCCACACAGAGAATTTTCTTACAATATTAAGTTTAACTGATAAATTTCAACCAACACCATCTGAGTAGGTTATCAAAAGCTTTAACTTTTTTTTTGCCTGTAAGAAGAGCCAATATGATTGATGTTGACCATTTTAAAGGTTAATACACGCCAGTTGAATATGAGTTACATATTGCACAATGCTCATTTTTCTAATAGTACACATGGCACGGGTTTATAAAAAAAAGGAAAGTATTCTTAAATTACATTGTACTATTAGTTGTAACAAACTTCTGTGTTGGAAACAAGAAAGTTTAGTTAGAACTTGTATATTATAATCTAAAAACTAATGAAAAACTGCCCTTTTTGAATTGTCAAACATGATTGCTACTAAGTTTATTAAGGGCAGTGGACAAGTGAACAATGAATATCGATGTGTATAGGTAGAAAAAGATGTCATGCTAAAACGCAGACGTACCTTTGAAAAGTTTTCTTTAAATTTATGGCAGACACAAATCTTTATATAATGGCCTACTAGATGTGTTACAGTAAGGTAGGACTGGATATGAACTAAAATGAATGTTTCTTAGTGGATTAACCCAGGGTTGCATCATTGATTGTGGTACTGAAGATTTAAAAAAAAGACTCAGACCCTTGTTCAGGCTCATAGTAGCTGGAAGTATGTTGTAAAACTGAATATATTTCTACTTGTGTCATGTTTTAAATCATGTTGTATGGAAGATAAAACAATGTACACAAAAGATTCCTGGTATTTTTGTTAATCTCTCATACATTACCATAGAAGGCAGTGAAACTCGACTGTTTAGGTATTTATTTTGTACATTAATACTTAACTGAGTATACTGATTTCAGTCATTTAAAAATAGAAATTTGTGTACCTTGATTTGATATTAACCTTTTTTTGTTGTTGTAATAGCCACTCTTACCATCAAGTACATGGCATTAAGTGGGTGCATCTTTGGCACTGATATTTAATAATTGAGTTTTAGTTAATTGGGAGAATAAGTATTTACTTCCCCATACATTAAATATGCTGTAACATAAGAGATATGTAATTTTTTATTATTTGGAAGAGGAGACATTGAATGAATTTCAGAAATTATTAAAAACTGTAATTATAATACATTTTTACATTTTTTTTCATTACGTGGATTGAGTTTGGACAATATTTTTTGATTTAAATATTATTTTCAATGTTTTAGGTGAAAATGTCCACACTTTCTTGAACAAAAAATCAGTTTCTATTAATAAGTATGAACATTTCTGTGACAAAATATTGGAAGTACTCATAATTTATAAAGAAAAAAAAAAATTTTCTTGTGTTTATATTTTATATTCTATATAAACCCTACTAATAGAATGCTGTATGCTGTCTTTAATAAAGGAATTGTTAATCTATACATAACTTGTGTTTCTATGGAACCTATATCTCTGTATGATATTCTTGTGTAATTTCTTTATGACATGCTATTGGAGCTTTTCTCCCCGGGCCTCCGCTGAAAATGGATATGTGTCCAGTCGGACTTTCCTAGTTAACAGATGTTAAATAAAATAAAATAAATAAATTATAGTAGTCAGCATCCTAAATTTATGAAATATAATATTGCTAGGGGCCAATACATTATCTAAAATTTCAAAAAATAGAAAAATGGTCTGGACACTTTTTCGGCGTGTCCAGACCATTTTTCTATTTTTGAAGTTATTAGTTTTTTATGGTCTGTGTGTTTCCATGTTTGCTTTCATTATCTAAAATTTGTTTTAGGGACAGTTATTCTTTTTTTTCAAAGAGGCTGACTTCCTTACTGAACTTTTTGTTGATACAGGTTACTGTAATAAACTGAAGAGTATTGTATATGAAATAGCCTCAGAGATTTGATAGATTCAAAACATATAGGTTCATAGGTTTATAGATGAGTACTAGGCTAATGGCCCTGGAGCCTTTACAAGCCTATCCCATAGGATTACCCTGGCATCATGCCACCCAACCTTAATTCCAAGTGCCTCTGTTGAGTAGAGCCACTGGAGTGATCCCTGGGGTGACTTTTCTATTTCTCATCCCCTCATCAAGATTTCTCTTGGAGACAGTCAGTGAGGTGTTCTGTTAGACATGTATGGGAATTTTGTTCCATAGCATTGGCAGTCTCTGGGTTATGATCCTGTCCCCTCCAGCTTGTTCTGCTGATTGTAGTAATGAGGTTGAGGTCTCTGGAGTAGGTGGTTCAGAGGGATTGGGATTTCTTTAGATGTAGCATTTTTAACAGAGCTGGGTCAGACATGACTTTGTAAGTCATGCAGACTTCACCTCTAAGTAGGTGATATGAGCCAGAGAATAGTTGGAGTTTTTTGAGTCTGTCCATATAGGACAAGTGTTTAAGGCCTAGGATCCTCTTTGTGAGGTACTTTTGCTGCCTCTCCAGTTGTTGCAGGTGTCTACTGAGGTACATCCCAAATGGGGCATTGTACTCAATGACTGGCCTAATGAGGGAAAAGTAGAGGGAGACAATGACCTCTTTCTTCCTGGATGCAAAACCCTTAGTAATGAGATGTGCCACATAGAAGGACTTTCTGACCACAGTGGCAATGTGTTCCCAGATCTCTTATAATGCCTTCTGTGTTCAGTGGACTACCATCGATATGGTAATTCATGGGAACTGGGTTTTTCCTAAAGGGGATGATGACACATTTTTTGGCATTAAGGCCATGGTTCTGACACCAGTCATTGGTCTAAGAGATGCCTTTCTGTAGGATGTCAACATCACTTGGGGAGTTAATAATAGCTCCCAAGTTGCAATTTTTGTGAACATTGTCAGCCAGAGTCCCTTCGTGTTGGCCTGGACTTCAGAGTAGTAGATACCAAACAAGAAAGGACCCAGGACCGAACCCTGTGGGACTCCACTCGTGACTGGTTGGCTGTCAGCTATGTTCACACTGTGGGTTCTATCTGTGAGCCAGTTTTCAACCCACCTAGTGATATAGGGGTTGATGCCAAGCATAGTGAGTTTTTCCATGATTCCTGAGTGGGGAATGGTATCAGAGGCCTTGGCCAGATCAAGGTAGGCTGTATGAGCCACTTTTCCTTCATCCACAGCTCTGGTGACTGACTCAAAGAAGTCGACCAGGTTGAGCAGGTATGATCTACCCTTCACAAAATTGAACTGTGTAGGATCCTGAGTTTCGAGATTCCCTATACCCTTGTTTATTAGGTCCATGAAGATGCATTTCATAGCTTTGCATATCAGACTTGATAGGCTAATGGGGCAATAATTCCCAGGGTCTGTAGTCACTCCTCCTTTGTAGAGAGGGATGACTGTAGCAGTGCACCATTCAGTAGGGACAAAGCCTGAGGTGAGGCTGTGATTGAACAGGGCACACAGATGTGGTGCCAGTTCACTCTGTAGTTCATTTAGAACACAGACAGGGATATTGTCAGGTCCCACAGAAGCTGTATGCATCTCCTTGGACAGTGCTGTTTTAACCTGTGCAGGATTAATACCAGGTGCCTGGCAATCTACTGGTATTGTTATTGTTCCTTTGGGGGGGGGGTAAAGTTGGCACTGAATCTGTCAGCCAGTATATTGGCAATATCTGTTGGCTCTGTATAGGAGGTGCCATTGTGCAGTAGCTCAGAGCAAATCTGGGTATTGCCATGGAGATTCTTTACATAACTATAGAAGGTCTTGTGGTTGTCTTTACTATTTGCTGCAATTCTGTTTTCATAGCTAGCTTTAGAGGATTTGATAAGGGATCTTAACTTTTTGTTGAGGCTGATAAGGGAGTTTTTCCAGTCCTTGGACTTCACCTTATTCTGCATCAGTTTCCTCCTTCTGTTGTAGAGTTTGTTTATGACAGAGGACCACCAGATTGGCTTCCTTTTTTTGGAGGAGAGCGTCTTGGTTCTATTGGGTATGGTTAGATCCATGCATTTGTGTATGTGTTCATACAATGCATTGGTGTATGATTCAGCGGTCATGCAACTATTCTTCATTTGGATGGATGCCATGAAGTTAGCCACCTCTGTTTTTAGGAGCCCAAAGTTAGCTTTGGAGAAGTATTTCATGGCTGTTGCCTTTGTGGGGGTGGGTGGGATGTGGTTTCCAAGGTGATTAGGAAGGTTTGTGGTCTGCACTGTAGTGGCAGAACAGGTAGCTTACATCCTTCTAAGTTGGGAACTGCTGATTGAAGGCTCAGTTATTCTAAGTGTATTAATTCTGGTTTAAGCACTTGGGCTTCAGGCCAGTTATTTTACATTAAGAGGGTTCGTGGTCTGCACTCTTGTGGGAGGAGAGGCTGGACTCTGCCCTTCTGAGCTGGGAATTTCCGGTTAAAGGCGTATAGTGCCTGCATATTTGAACTGCTTCTTACTGAAATTGGTACACCTTGTTTGCTGTAGCATAGACTAGATCCAGGCCTGCTGAATCTATCTTTGTTTGTATAACTTGAGCACTAATCCAGGCATTCTTTAAAGTATTCAATTGTATTTATTACTGCTTGGTAGTAACTTGATTAAAGTGTAGCTATCATTCTAAGTCTTTTGGATTAAGCACTTGGGCTTTAGACCAGTTGTTTTGCATTAGGAAGGTTTGTGGCCTGCACTGCGGTGGCAGGACAGGTAGCTTACACACTTCTAAGTTGGCAACTGCTGATTGAGGGCTCAGTGTCTGTTATTCTAAAAGTGTATTAGTTCTGGTTTAAGGACTTGGGCTTCAGGCCAGTTCATTTACATTAAGAGGGTTCGTGGTCTGCACTCTTGTGGGAGGAGAGGCTGGACTCTGCCCTTCTGAGCTGGGAATTTCTGGTTAAAGGCTTATAGTGCCTGCATATTTGAACTGCTTCTTACTGTAATTGGTACACCTTGTTTGCTGTAGCATAGACTAGATCCAGGCCTGCTGAATCTAGCTTTGTTTGCATGCTTGTTGTTTGTTTGCTTGTTATTTCCCTGAAAAGCTAATTCCACCTAAAATGCGGCTTTTCAGCTCTTCTGTGGATCCCTAGTGATATCTGCATTGCTTACTGTACTTATTTCCTTGTTTCACTTGAAAGAAAGTTACTGTTTGTCGTTTTTGCATTTAAGTTACCTGTAACACATTGCATTTAAGTTACCTGGCACTTGCTCACTAACGTAATTATATAAGTCAGCACTAAAAAAATTAAAAGCACTACACCCTCACAAACTCCCCTTGAGTACCTTGCTCCCCACTGGCCCTTTTTTTCAATTATAAAGGAATTCCCAATACTATTCTAGCATGTCCAAAGGTCAGTTGTCATCCCCTCTCCGGTCCTCTTGGTGAATCTGGGAATCTTGAGGCAATGTTACAACTGCCTCGTGTACACAGACAACCCTCTCCTCCTCCCAACAAATTCCAACACATGTGAGAGATGCAACCATATAGCCAAACTGGAGGCTAAGCTCTCTCAACTCAGTACTGGCGTAACCAGTCAGGAGGAGAAGGAAACCACACTCACTACAATTCCAGTCTCACATAGACCTACCATGACAGCAAACCAAACACATAAACGCACAAAAACATACTCAGAGGCTCTAAATAAAAATCTGCCTAAGCAGCAGAGACCTCCAAAGCAGACACCCAAGCAACTGCTACCCCAAAACAAAACACGTGCAACACATAGCTCACAAAGCCAGTGTACCGAACAGTCACAGCCCTTAAGGCTAAACAACACACCTAATACACTTGTAATAGGTGACTCTATCGTCAGGCACACTGACGTCCCGCTCACCAGGCTGAACAAGGAGAAGGTCACGGTGAGCTGACTGTCAGGCGCTAGGATCCGCCACATAACACAAGCACTCAGGTCACTCCAAGGCAAGTACAAATATGACTCAGTCATTGTCCATGCTGGTGTGAATGACCAGAGACGTACCTCCCTGGACTAGATGAAAAGAGACATAGAGGTGCTCTCTGAGCATGTAGCCCAGGCCGGTATGACCCTGACCTTAAGTAGCATCTTACCCTCACCAAGAATGATGCCACAATATGAAGACAAGATGATCAATTTCAACAATTGGCTTAAGTATTGGTGTTATTCAAAGGGGATCCAATGCCTGTCAGCCTGGGATGACATGCTCGACAAGCCACGTTGCTTCGCTAGGGACGGCTTGCACTTGTCACCCCTGGGCTTTTGGATATTGGCAAAGGCTCTTGCTACCCCCATAGTGCCTTTTTTAGGCAAGGTTCAAAAGACAAACCCACCTCCATAGGTATCACAAGGGATAAGAAACTAAGAATAATGCTACTCAATGCCAGAAGTCTTAACCTCAAGATGCACGCACTCGAAACTCTCCTTAGCATGGAGAACATCGATATCTGTGCAGTAACAGAAACCTGGTTCAAGGCTCCTGAGAGCACCCCAGCACTACCAGGTTATACCTCATACCATGCTTTTCAGCCCCAAAACTTGGACCGAACCACAAAAGGAGGGGGAGTATCAATATTCTTCAAAGATACCCACACCTCCAGGTTGGTGGCACAGCACGAAGCATCAGAGATTATCCATGTGCAACTAACAGTGGGTAAAACTGCCTTCCAGTTTATAGCCTGCTACAGACCACCCTCCCAAACCCAGGAACCCCACTCGGCCTTCCTGAGAACACTGGAAAATATGAAGGTCTCTCCAAACACCATTATATTGGGCGACTTCAACTACCCAAACATAGACTGGGAGCATTACTCTAGCTCCAACACCCCAGCCCAAACATTCCTAGAATTTATAAACTCAAATGCTATGGAACAACTTGTTATCACTCCCACAAGAAGGGAAAACATACTGGACCTGATCATTACCAACATGGGGACTTTATGCTCCAGACTAGAAGTGTATCCCTCACTGGTAAGATCAGACCATAAACTAATCTCACTGGATATTCACATCCTGATCCCACCCCCTGCCCAGAAAACCACAGTGAAAAACTTCTCTAAAGCAAATTTCACACTCCTCAAAATTGAGGTGGAATCCTTCAAAGCCCCTGGGCCTGTGGAAAATACGGCCCAGACTGCAGAATCCTTTATAAACGCATTCTATGAACACCTTCAGGAATGCATGGATCATGCAAACCAAAATAAAACCAAGACCCAATCCTCCAAAGGCAGACGTCCTGTCTGGTGGACCCCAGCCATAAACAAACTATACAATAGACAGAGGAAGCTACTACATGATAGAGCAAAATCCCAAAAAGGGAAGGCATCTCTGATCAGTATTAGCAAAAAACTATGGGCACTCATAAAATCGTCTAAGGCCAGCTTCGAGAGAAAAATTGCACATGACACTAAGGATAATCACAAGGCTTTCTTTAGTTATGTTAGTAACCTGGGTGGGAATTCCCAGATATGCTCAGAATTAGTCCAAAATGACATTGCCAACATGCTAGATGACAGGTTCAGCGCAAACTCCCCCCCCTCCCCACCAAAAGGGCAAATATCTATCCCAGCAGAGTGCTGCCCCCCTGACATCTCAGATGCTCAGGTAAGAGCTGTCCTCTCCAAAGCAAAAAACACAGCATCAATGGGACCAGACGGTGTCCCGGGCTGCATCCTACATGAACTCCAAGAAGAGCTAAACCCAAACATAAAACTACTGTTCAATCTCAACCTTACTACAGGATATGTACCCAAAGAGTGGCGTATAGCAACAGTGGTCCCTCTCCACAAAGGTGGTGCCTGAATGGATCCCAGAAACTATCGCCCCATAAGCCTGACTAGCTTGGTCTGCAAAGCTATGGAAAGGATCATCATGGACCTCATAAATAAAGATATTGGGGACCTACAGACACTGGATCCTGCCCAGTTTGGCTTTGTTAAGGGCAGATCCTGCCTCTTAAACCTGGTCAGTTTCTTTGAAACAGTCACCAAGGCCATTGACGAGGGGAAGGTGTTCCACACAGCCTACCTGGACCTCGCAAAAGCCTTCGATACAATACCCCACTCGGGCATTATAGATAAGCTCACCAGCTCAAATATAAACCCCTATGTCACTAGATGGGTTGCAAACTGGCTCAAGGACAGAACCCACATGGTTAGAATTGCTGGAGCCATGTCAGACTCCAAACCAGTTATAAGTGGCATCCCACAAGGCTCAGTCCTGGGACCTCTCTTGTTCAGTATATATTTCTCGGAGGTACAGGCCAACACGGAAGGACTGTGGCTGACCAAGTTCGCAGATGACTGCAAACTGGGCACCATAATCAACTCTCCAGCTGACACAAGCATCCTCCAAAAGGGCCTCATAGAAACAGGCAACTGGTGCCAGAGCCATGGCCTCAAGCTAAATGCCAAAAAGTGTATAGTCATCCCCTTTGGCAAAAACAAAGTGCCCACAAATTACCACATAGGTGGTAATCCATTAAGTACAGAAGAAGTAATTAGGGACCTGGGGACCCAAGTTGATAGCAATCTCTCATTTGACAATCACGTGGCCAAAGTGGTTAGAAAAACATTTTATATAGCCCACCTAATCATGAAGGGATTCACATATAGATCAGGGGAGGTCATCTTGCCTCTTTACTCATCCCTCATCAGGCCCATAATTGAGTACAATGCCCCTTTTGGGATGTACCTTACCAGACACCTGCAGCAACTGGAAAGACCCCAAAAGTACCTCACCAAGAGGATCAAAGGGCTCAAACAGATGCCATATGCTGCCCGGTTAAAGAAACACCAGCTCTACTCAGTGGCATACCGCCTGCTCAGAGGCGATCTGTGCCTGACGTATAAAGCCATGTCCAATTAATGGACATTCTGCACCTCAGAAAATCCAAATCCCATTGAGCCACGCGCTCGAGAGACTTGAACCTCAGCACTGAAATAAATAGGACATGCTGGAGGGACAGATTCATAACCCAGAGGCTCCCTTCACTCTGGAATAAAATCCCAGTCCAGGTTAGGTAGAGTCCCTCATTGACTCTCTTCAAGAGGAATCTTGATGAGTGGATGGGAGATCATAGGTTTACCCCGGGTATCACTTCTGTGTCACTGCTGGACAGAGGCACAGTATACTAGCCTCGAAAAAGGGCATAGCAAAATTAATTTAAAATGGGTGGTGAAAGCCAAACACACTCTGGCTAGGCTTATAAATGCCCTTGGGCAGATAGCCTAGTATGAACCTATGAACCTATGAACCTATTAGTTTGTAGTCGGATCTAACCAGGGAGGAGCTGACTATTGGGGTAGAGCAAACATCGCCCATGTTAGTAATGACCCTGGTCAAGGATGTTGCTACCTCTTGTGGGGGTATATTAATTAAACATATATCAAAACATTGCATAAATGTGTACAGTATCAAATCTAATATACATACAAATCATGTCAGCAGTTTTTGTATTCCAATGAGCTTAGATAGTAAAGGCACTATGTAATCAAGATTTTAATGCTTTGGGTACTGAACCCCATTTTGTATACAAGAAACAGTGAAACTTGAGAAGTTTGTTGGAACATGACAAAAATAATACTTGCCTCTTATAAACAGGACAAAGGGTATCTGTCAGTGCAGAGGATTTATTTAATGTTATTTTATCGATTTTGCCAATTTTATTATTAAACACATGAAGGTCATACCTATGGTGGTTCTTTATACAGTATATGGTTGTAATAGGTGTGTGATTCATGTGGATAGGTGCTTAACATCCAGGATTTCTGGGACTCTGCTGAAAACCGACACTTGTCCAGTCGGACTATCATGGCAAACAAATGTTAAGTAAAAATAAAATAAATTAACATGCATTTTTGATGTTGGAAAGGAAATATAAGATTTGCAAACAGGATTCAAGAACACATATTGGCTATTTAAAAAAATAAGGACAATTTTAATGCTATTTTCAAATATAATTTTAAGAACTTCTGTTTTTCATCATGGTAGATAGTGTAAATAAGGTAGATTTTAACAAGACTTTTAATTGAGGAAATGCATTGGCAGTTAGTGGCTGTCAACAGAGTCCCGGGTCTCAGTGACGCAATAGATATAAAATGTTGTATTTTTTCATCTTTAATTGCAAAGTGAATTTTATCGTTTATAGGTTTGGATTTTATTATGTTGCAGTTCCATAAATTTGCTTATTTGTAGTTATTTAATCATATGATGAGTTTTAAGTCATGTGATTTTTTATAGCATTTAATTGTGTAATGCTTGGTGTTTCATTCGGATGAAGTCCTGGTGATTATAGAATGAAAGTTGTTTATCTTTTTTTTAAATACATCTATAGTCTTGGACAAGTGTCTTTATTTTTGAGTTAGACTTTTCATTCTTACTCTCTTTGAAACCTGTTTTATTGAAATCCAGAGATTTCTTGATTTTGTGAATAGTCACTCCCTAGTGCATCCTGCCCCATGCCTCCACCTAGGTATTAACCCCCTTATCCTTATATTTACAACTGCTTTACCATCTGTTCCAAACCACTTGTCTCTACGTCCCTGTTAAATTCTGGTCATCCAGCCAATACCGTCACCCTCATTAAAAGCCTCCCTATTCAAAATAATAGTACAAACTTTTGAAATCTTTCTAAAGCCAACTTATTACTACTTATATTCTGGACAAGCATAACTGGAATATGCAATGCGAAACAACCAAATTGGTCTTAAGAGTTTAAAAACAAAAATTACTCCAAAACACAGCGCTCATTACTTGACTCACCTATGTAAATATTTAATCGAGTCGAGTACTTTTATTTGTAACCATAACATGTACTTCAGCAGAATTGAACACAAAAATAATTACAAATGTAAATACTCCAGAGATATAATAACATGAAAGAAAAACACCAAAAGCAGTGCCTGCAAAACAATACATATAAATCTGTAAAATGTAAATCATTGCCAGCTAGGAAATAAACTTTTAAAGTGAGCAGTTTAAAATGTATTATTTTTAGGCACTGCTGTTGGTGTTTTAGCACCATAATTAAGCAAATTACTTAAAAAGCACAAAATCACTGTGAGCCGTGCACTTTTGAAGCTTTATCAACTTGAATAGGACAACAGAGCTTGCAGTGTTGGCGTGATTAACACAATAACATAATCAGCACAGTTAGCAATAAGTTAATTGGTTTATAGCCCAGCCCCATGTAGTCCAAGTAATGTTACTAGCAGCATCCCCTAAGGTTTAACTCTGAGTACCCTCCTGTTTAGCATTTTCTTTTCAGAGGTAAAATTGCCGATACAAAATTTAGGGATAACCAAGTTTGTGGACAACATGGCCAGTCATAGACACAGAAGCAACCACCTACTGTGCCCTTTCTAATTAAGGATAGATATTCTGTATTTATTTTAGAAGTAAAGAGAGACTCTGCCTGTAAAGGCTGTCATGGCTGTGTATACCTTGACCCTGTCTTAAGCTGCAAGCCAGTACCCTCCCCATATGTGTTGTAACTCTGACCACTCTATTTATCTTTAACATAGTGATTTTACTGCAGCAAGGACCTATTCTGAGACTAATTTATTCCCATAAAATAAACTCATTGCTGCTCATAAACTGCCTCTGTACAAATATCTGCTTCTTATATGTTCTTTCTTAATCTCATTTATGTACCATGTTATGCTGGATATATGTATCCAATTTCTCATTAAACTATCATAATCATCTTATTGATGGTACAATATTTGAAGCTTCTCTCCCCAGATCTCTGCTTAAAAAAGGAGTTCATGCCAAACCCAGCTAGACTATCCCATTAAAGAAAGGAAAATATATCATATCATACTTTAACCTACTATGACAGCTTGCAACGACTCCTTTCTATATGCTTACTCAATGTGTGTTTACTGTACTAGCCACTGATGAATGTAACTACATGAGTGAACAAAATGTCTTTCAATTTATTGTTTCTTGTAACACACTGCTCTCCTTATTGCATGTTTACTTTTTGCACCTTTCTTGGCCTTGAAACTGTGCCTTATTAACTTTTTGACTCTGTACTGTACTTTATTAACATGTGTATTGTATTTACTGTACTAATCATTGTGTAGCTTTTCTCCCTGGGCCTTCGCTGACAATGGGATCCATGCCCAGTCAGACTTTCCTGGTAAACAAATGTAAAATAAATAAATTAAAATAAAAAATAAAAATATCACTTTTCAGCACAATCTCACTATGCAGGCATCATGGTTACTGTCAGTGACAGACAAGCTGAGCAGGACCAGGACAGAGCCTCACAAAGTAAAACTGAAATTGAATCAGGGGATTGTCCAGGAACTGAGCCATCTGTGGCGAACACCTCAAATGGATCTTTTTTGCCTCCACTCAAAGTAAACAGTTAAGTAATTTCTGCTCCAGGATTCCATGCAAGAAAGCATGAAAAGCAGATTCTTTTCCTGGGATAACAACCATCCTGTATGCTTTTCCACCCTTTCCATTAACATCCAAGGTCATATAGAGACTCTCTTTTGGCCCAGGCAACAGTGGTTCTCCCTTCTATTGGCAATGGTCAAGAAAACATACCACAAGGTTATTCAGACTGTACCTATTCACACAGAGGACAAGGGGTGTTTGATACATCCCAACACCAAACAACTGCAGCTAACGTCCTGGATGATATAATCCTAATATGTTTTCTCAGGATATGGAACAGGTGTTAAGGGAGGCTGGAAAACATGCTACTAGAATATCATATATTAATAGATGTAAAAGGCTTTCTAGTTGGTGCCAAGACAGGAACCAGCACCTTTTCAGGGATAGTGTTTATCTGGTTTTGTATTATTTTGAAAGTTACTATCCTCTGTCCCTGTATTACTCCTCCATTAAGATTCATTTGTCTGCTATTTCAGCATGTTGGCACATGGATCCCCATCTTTCACTGTAATCGCATGTGAAAGTGTTTCTCAAATGGGTGTTGCATACAAAACCTTCTACAAAATAGGTGGTGCCTCCTTGAGATATTAATTTTGACTTGGATACATTAACTGTTGCTCCATTTGAACCTGCTTATATGGCTGAATTGCAAGAAGTGTTACCTGAGTTTCAAGCTCTTATGGTAGGTCAGTCTTATTTCATTTTCCACAAAAACTGTATTTTCTTAAGAACTTCTCCCTCATTTATGCATAAAGTGGTGTTTGATTTGTTTGAAGCCAAGCTGTCTGTCTCCACTGTCTTCTTTACAGAATTTAAAAATGAGAGAGAGAGAGAGAGAGAGAGAGAGAAAGAGAGAGAGAGAGAGAGAGAGAATATTTCATAATGTGGATAGATAACTTAGGTATTGTCCTGACAGAACTAAATGTTTTAGGAGCTCTCATGAGTTGTTCATGTCTTGTGAAAGTACTTTTGTGAAAGTAAGAAGAAAGGACAAACTGTGTCCAAGCAGAATACTTACAAATGGTTGTTTCATGCTATTAATTTTTGTTATACCCACTGCAACAAGTCAATTCCAGGCATGGTCAAGGCCCTTTCTACTAGGGCATTGGCTTCTTCTGTGGCTTTCTATAAAGGACTGGATTCTAGACATATTCTTGAAGCAACAACTTTGTCCTCTCTGCATAACTTTAGAAAGCATTACAAGCAAGATTCTGTCCATGTCTAGGACAGGGTTTGCTAGGGCCATTCTCCAGGGACTCCTGGCCCCTAAACCTTCCACCTCCCAGATGTTTTAAACTATAGGAGTCTGCTCGTATAGCTAAGGCAAATGCAACAGTGAGGACCATAGTACAGTTGTGTAAGTAATTTTACAATAACAGTAGATGTTCGAAGAATCACTGCTGCAGTAGCCAGAATGTCCTTCCACTCCCCTTAATTTTGTATATTTTTTGTTGCCAAAGTGATGACTTCTAACTTTATTTTCCTAACATTTACCTTGTAAGGGCTTTAGCGAAGGGCTTGGCGCCCAAACTACTCTTCATCTTTCAGCTCGCCTCAAACTAAATAACAGTTTGGGTGTGTGGAAGATGACCTTAAAGTTCTGGAAGCTGGGCAGCTATTATATCCATATAACTAAGGCTAGCACAGCAGTGATCATTTGAACATCTGCTGTTATGGTAAGTTCACATACACATAAGCAGTGAAAACAGTGACAGTAGATGGGCATCATGCTACATCACGTTAGCATGAAATCAGTCCTCCTTTATCTCACAATTGTCTGATGCTGCATTTGTTCAGTCATTACTTTGCTGGAATGCACATACCAGCAATTAGGAGGAAGAGTGGTCCTGTTATGCAGTGAGCTCTAAGTGTAGCTGTATGTAAAGTGCTATACGTGGGCACACACATTGATGCATTAGCTGTCGATTTTATTTCTTTACTGAACTCGTACACAACCCTTTTTAACCATAACATAGTCCACCAGGGCAGGTAAGACAACTAGACATTCATAAAAAGAAATATCATATACATAGAAATTACAGTGAAACATCAGTATCAAACATTTGCAACATATACAAATGTTGGTTTGAAGAGCAGTGTTGGGGGGGGATTTGTGCATAGCACTGCTTACATGAATAAGTGTTACTGACAATATTTTGCACTGCAGTAAATTGCAGAACAGTACTGTAAAGTACAATTAACTAGCAAAGATATGTTGCAGATGTTATTATGGTATATTGGAGCATTGCTCATCTGGAATCTCTAAAAAAGTTACCTGTTTTCCTTGGTTCATCATCATCATCAATCCACGTTTCTCATTTTCCACATAGAGCTGGGGTGTCTTATCAAATATCAACATATCTCCCTATTCCTTGCTACTGTCCTTCGACACTCATGCCTGACTGTTTCAGGTCTTCTCTCATACAATCCTTCCACCTGTTTGCTGGAAGGCCTTGTTGTTTCTTGCCTTTTTCCTGTGTGTCCCAAATGTTCTTCATCAGTTTGTTTTCTGCTTTCATGCACATACACCTGAACCACCATAATCTGTTCTCTTTGACCTTTTCTGTAAATGGAGTTACTCTGGCTTCTGCTATTATTTCTCCCTTTCTTCATGTGTCTCCCACTGTGCATCCAATGACTGATCTCAAGCACTTCATCTCCATCACCTTTGCTTCCTCATCTCCTCTGTCTTTACTGTTTCTGTATTATACAGTAATACCAGTTACACAACTGCTTTGTACACCTTACTTTTTAACTTCTCTGGCATTCTTCTGTCATACACTACACTGACATTGTTAGGTAGTTGGCTACAGCCATTCTGATTCTAGCTTTGGCCTACTCATTCAAGTACAACTTTCCCTTAATTGGCGTAGTCATACTGGATTAGTGTGGGAGGCTGCCATTCTTATTTGAAGTCATGCCTGAAAAGGTTCAGATGCCTGGAACACCTACCCACTTACAAAATGTATAAATGCAAATAAATCAAAAAACTCTGTTACTTCTGTACTAGTACAAAACACTCCCTCAGCAGCCCTGTTCAAACACCAATCAATTACCATCAGTCGTGTAAGTGGTATAAATCTGGGTGTTGGTAGACTACAAGCCCTTGCTTTGCAGCAACCTGTGCTTGCCAAACATAGATCCGGCCAAAGTAACCACGCTACACTTAAACACTACAGGTTTCTGAAAGGTTAGATCTTTCCAAATGAACCTGTTGTACTTCTTTTTGGTGCCCACTTAGGCAATGGACACTGCATACCTGAAGCTGTGAAAAGCCCTCAGTATCGGTCCTCATTCCAGTTACATTTGAGTATAAGGACCAACATAAGTCATTATAAAGCAGAATGTCTGGTAGAACAAATGCACTTGGTCCATGTTGGTGCATCTCTTTGCTCATTGCTGGGAGTAACACAGCTTTGTGTGCAACTTCATGGTACCAAGACTAACATCATATATCTCCAGTTGAATTAGTGTTCTGACAAGTGTAAAGTCCCACACCTGGCTTGGCCACATATCAGCTCTGTAGTTCTCACACATGCCATTTTGAGGTGCTATCATTCTTCTTCATCTACACCTGTTTCCTCCTCTTCTTGGGGTGCTGGAGCCCTAAGCAGTTCCTTGAACTGTTGTACTTCTCTCCAGTCAACATGTAATTCTTCAGACTAGAGTCTGACCTTATTGCCCTCTCTGACCACCGCATGTAGATGATAGTGGCAACTAGTGCATTATGCTGTGGGGCGACTGTTTCTCTGGGGATGACTTTGCAGTCATTGATTAAACAATAGTACTCTTTCCTTACTAGGGGAGGACTACCAGAATTGCATATTGGCCAGTCTTGTATGTGATCTTGTGACTCTCTCTCTTTCTGAACCATGTGTGGGCTACTATCAAGTCATTTGCCAGACAGAAGTCTAGAATGGCCTATCCTTTATTCCTGTTGCCCCACCCATGTGAACCCAGGCAGTCCTCATATCCTGTTCTGTCTGTTTTCATAGGCATTCAAGTCACCCATTCTCAGCACCAGTTCATGTTGTCCTCCTTTAACTAATAAGTCCTGCAACTGCTGTCTGAATGCACTCTTTTCCTCACTGTCACAACCCTGCTGTTGGGCATAGGCTCAGATTATGAATACTGTCCTATCATTACACTGGAGTCTGATTGCCATGAGTCTCTCCATAATTCCTGCACCATTTCTATCCTGTCCTTCTCTTGAGTAGTAGACTCTAGATCCCAAGCCAAGTGTCTTTGCTGCACTGTCCTTCCATCTTTTCTTCTGGATACATAGGATGTCTAGCCGTCTCCTTACCATTGTGTCCTCTCCACTTCCACCTCCAAGGTGTGTCCTGTCAGTCAACCTTCATTGAGTAGCAATTCTCAATTCACATTTGTCAGGTTCATTGGTTTTACATTCAGCTTTCACTCAACAGAGCTATACAAGGTAACCCAGACTGGGCAACTAGGCACCTGCCGGCCAGTGGATAGCTTTATGGCAGACAGACACCCAATGTGGAGTGCATTCAAACCTTACCATGATCATAGTTTTTGGAATTCGTTGAAAAGTAATAGGAGTAAGCAGTAGAATTCCTATTTAACATGTTTTTATTTTTGTTTCCACAAAAAAGAAGGAAGCATAGTAATATCAAAAAAGATGTGATTTCTTGAAAATGTACAGTGAGCAGAGAAGCTGTTGGAAATGCACTGTGAATACTAGACACATCATCTAGGGTCGCATCATTTATCCCTAAGAGTTCTTGGCCAATTGTCAGTTGTGATTAGAGATCCTTTTTAAAGGTTGTTCCACATAAATTGATAGTCCTACTGTGGTATTGCAGAAGAAAGGGGTCCCCAGTGGTGCTTCAAATGTTAATAGTTATGCATTACAGGTGAATAGAATGCTGAAATACACGGCAGTGGCTTGACTTCTAACATGTTCTTGATACGTGATGTATGTTGGTCTGTGTATGAATATCTCACTAAGTGTGCATACCTGGCAGATTACACTGAGTTTTAAACTATATCTGGAAGCCAGAATGATACTGCTATTTAGTCTGATGCAGGAAGTGGAGAATTTTGATGATGTATTTTAGTATATTTCACAAGTGTATATAAATGCCACAATATGCTGTGAACAAGAGTCAGTTATCACCCACAATGCCTGCCTTCCATTTGATGATGTGCTTTTTTTGATGCAACTTGCATAAGCAGTCTGTATGGTACACAAGTAAAGAAACCAGCAATTGATAGTCAGATAGTACAACATGGCACTGATATCAGCTGTGATCTCTGTTAATGCCATTATGCCATGCCATGCTCCCTTGCTCTAATGCCCCTGAGGGCATGCTCTTGCCCTCACACTTTCTTAAGCTTGCTGCTGATGGGATTGCTTATCCCATTAGGATCCTAATCAACAGATCCATTCAAGAATCCTACGTCCCCAAACTCAGGTGTAAGGCCTCCATTCTTGCTCTCCATAAAGGTGGCAAAAATACCAACATCTCTAACTTCTGGAAAAATGCATTTACCAACAACTTATGCCCTACTTAACCCAATACCATCTCCTTACCCCAACCTAACATGGATTCCAACCAAGACATACTACTGCAACAGCCCTCCTTTCTTTCCTTGATACTGTCAATCATGCCCGAGACACTGGGAAAGTAGTATCCACAGTGCTTTTGCATTTTTCCAAAGCATTCAATACTGTTTCCCACACCCACCTTCTGACCCATCTTTTAAATCTCAGTCTTTGTCAAAACACCCTATCCTGGTTCTCTAGCTAGTTGTCTGACAGATCACAGGCTGTGAAATGTGAAAAGGCACCTCTTCTTTTCTCCATACCTCTACAGGTGTCCCCCAGGGTACCATACTGGGTCCTATGCTGTTTAACATCTTTATCAACATGTTTCACTCTGCCATTCCCAATGTTTCAGTAATTCAGTATGCAGACGACTCAACTTTAGCCTGCTCTGCTACTAATCTCCCTGAACTTCTAACACAAATTCAGGCTGCCTTCTCAACCACAGAAGCCTGGATGCTCAAAAACCATCTTTACCTAAATGCCAACAAATCCAAATTATTAATATTTCTACCACCAAAATCCTTCCCTTTAGACAAAACCTCCTTCCTAGTACTAAGCCAAAACAACACCACTATCAAAGTCGTTCCTCATGCTAAATTACTAGAAGTTATTATAGATGACCAACTAAAATTCGACAACCATGTCCTTCAAAACATAAAGAAAATCCATCAAAAGCATGGTATACTCTACAGGAACAATCAGTTCTTTTCACCCCACACTAGACATACTCTTGCCTCAACTTACCTCCTTCCCTCCCTTATGTTTGGTGCTCCCCTGCTAACAAACCTGTCAACCTCCTTCACTTCCAGGTTAG
The DNA here is from genome assembly GCF_019279795.1 of Protopterus annectens. NCBI lineage: Eukaryota > Metazoa > Chordata > Ceratodontiformes > Protopteridae > Protopterus > Protopterus annectens. The sequence goes on along the minus strand of NC_056734.1, from coordinate 506,079,443 downwards.
AAACCTGCTATAACAAAATATCCACAATTTGCCACTAACTCTAAGTACTCCTCCCATCCCTTTGAAGCCCTCCAGTCTCTAAAGTAGCTAGAATTACCTAACTACCTAGATTTCCTCCAACTGATCACAGGCCATAGACTTCTCTTCAACCCTACTGAATGACCCACTCTTTCTAACACCCCCCCACCACCAACCTAATAGAACACTCAGATCTGAAAATCAAAACCTAATTAATGTTCATAAACCTAACCACTCACCTGGACAGTTACTCCTCTCGTTTTCCTTAGCCAAAAAATGAAACTATCTTCCCCCTACCCTTAGGACTAGGCAGAACCAGGAAAACTTTAAAACACACCTCCATTCCTACCTTTTCTCTGAATGGAAATGTACCCGCTTCCTTCCAACCTAACACATCCCTTATTCTCCTGTTCCTCACTACTACCTCAGTAATTACTTTCTATTATCAAGCCACCTTTATATCAACACTATAATGGCTTATTATTAATTTTTAACCATCTGTTTACTGACAATCTAAATACAACCATATATTTGACTTGCAATGCTATTGTGTGTTTCACTATGTTATTATTATGTTGCTGTGATATTATTGGGTGTTTCACTGTTATTTTGATTATTTCTGCTCTTGTCATCATTATGTAGACATTCTGTATTGTATTTGCATTGTGGAGCTTTTGTCCTCAGGCCTCCACTGAAAGTGGGCTCACTTGGCCCAGTGAACTTCCCCGGTCATCAAACTGGAAATAAATAAATAAATAAATATTAAATAAATAATATTAAATGACTAAATAAATAATGTTGAACAAGATTTCCTCATGTAGCAAGATGTTGATATGGCCTCGTATCTCCCTGTGCCTAAGTTTTCTTGGCCAATGAAATAGAGCTTGCACAAATATGGATGTGCATTTGTTTTTATCAATTTTAGGAAAGTCTCCAGCTGCTTTTATCTTTAGCTACATTGTGTGCAGCAAATAATGAGCAAAGGGGAATACAAATATAAAAGAGAATAAAATCTGCCATTGCAGACTAGTAAGCAGCATACAACTTCCACCTGTGGTGTATTCCTACACATAGTTTTTCTTGGAGAAACCTTCCAGTCCTTGAACAAGGGTGCCTGTATGTTTACCTTATTTCCTTGGCTGTCCTTGATAATTAGCTAGGTTTAGCAGAGTCCCTTGGATTCTCCCCTGCTACTTTAAATTCCAATTGAAGGTTTCCCTCCCTTCCCCCACCCCCAAGTGATTGCTCAGGTACAACACACCAAAGGTTTTAAAAACCCTGCAAACCTTCTTCCTCTTAGCCCACCCCACCCCTTTCATCCATTTCACTGTTGATAATTTGTTTTACAAGTTGCTGTGGGTGCAACAACACTCCATTCAACCTTGCTACATTCGGGCTCATTTCACTCCTCCCCCACCCCCATTTCCACCCACCCCCATATCATTTCCTTTATAACTAACCACCTGTTTCCTCCTATCCAAACACTCCTCTCCTTCCTGTTCCTCACAAGCACTGTAGCCTACTTCCTGCCTCCAACATAGAATCCCTACCTCTTTCACCACCTCTCTATACACACCACCCTATAACCATTAACTATTACCTATAATTAATATTTTTAACTGCAGTAAATATGCATATCTGAATGTAGTACAAATAAATTGGCAATATATAATTCCCATTCACCTTATCCATAACCAAGAACATCATTACAGATAAAGTAGCAAGTATCCCCCCCCCGTATTTACTAACTCACTATCTCTGCTACCCTCTATTAACTTGGGGTTACCAATTACCTGACCAATACTTCCTGCCCATACTGCAGCTCCCTAACACATAAAATGATAGCTCTTGCACTGGCCATACTCTCCATCACTTTTCTGTAGCTGTATACCCAGCATTACCTGATGCTTATATAACTCCTAAGTCCATAACATCACTTCAACTTGTAGCTGCAGACAACTCCCATTAGCAAGTCTTACACTCTCATCCACCTATCACTTCAAATCTCGTACCCCTCTTAACAACAAACTCCCACATACACCTAAGACTGCACCTTTAATACAGCACCAATCTCACTCATTCATAGATAGTACCCTTGCATGAAACACATTCCTTCTGAAACTAGATAACATGGGTTACGGATATCCAACCCAACTACTACAAACATCATTCTACCCATTAATAATCCTCACCCTACTCCTACTTTCCATCCTATCCCCCTACCACACTCAGCTTCATAACCACACCCCATCCCCTTGGCAAACCACAGCCAACACCACCACACTAAAACACTTCCCTATATCACCATGTGACCTTACCTCCCCCCTACCCTTCTCTTACTCACGCATTAAACTGAAAATCAAAACTAACCCCCTCTCTTCTCAAAGACAAACTAAAATAATTCACAAATTGACCAAACTCTATCTACACCTACTCCATAAACTCACTTGCAGTGGTGATATACATCCCAATCCAGGACCCAAAACATCAATCAGCCCAAACTTAAATCAGCTAAATCCCCTACACCACAGACCAACCTCAGCTCTCCTCTTCTTAAACATTAATGTAAGAAGTATACTTAAAATTCATGACCTTCATGCCCTATTAGCTCTATACAAACCAGATATCACTGTGTTAACTGAAACATGACTCAAACCACAACATCACAATAATGAGATTACTACCCTGGGTTACAACATTATCTGAAGAGACAGATCAGAGAAAAAGGGTGCAGGTATTGCAATATTATTCCAAAATCATCTTGCTGTAGAACAACTAGATTACAATACCCATGAATTCAAAGATGTAGAACTAATCCTTGCCAAATTAAAAATAAGTTCCAACAAACATATAATCATTGCAGGTGGCTATATACCACCAGGCAGTAACATCACTGTAATGGAAAGCCTGCTTAATTGGACCTCCAACTCCCTTCCACATGAAACCATACTATTAGGAGACTTCAATATTGACTGGCTTCACTGCTCCAGCCATAACCCCTCTGCCTTCATAAATCTCCACAGGTTTACCCAAGCTATAAACACCACCACTCAAATTGACAAAACTTCCAAACACCAGTTCATCTTAGACTGGATCCTGGTATCTATCTCTTGCACAGCAATCTGGTTGTCTTCCAGATACCCTAAGTGACCATCATCCAACCTACCTAATTAGGAACAGATCCCAAACCATCAACCAACCTATCCTCAGAGTAGTTAGAAACAAAAAAAGCTTTATAGCTACTGATCTCATCAATACTCTAAAAAGCTGTAACTGGGCTCCCGCTAAAATATCTATCTCTAGACAAAGCCTTCGAGTACTTTAACACAACCTTCATAAAAATCTTAAACCATCATGCACCCCCTTGTACCATTAGTATAAAAAGTAACTATGCCCCGTGGATAAGAAAAGATACTAAAACTATAATGAAAGAAAGGGACAAGGCCTGGATTCAATATCAGAAAATCAAAACCACTCCTTTGAGACAAAACTATGTAAAGCTCCGTAACAAAGCCAAAAAACAAATCAAACTAGACAAATCCAGCTACTGTACAAGCATGCAAGAATAATATGCTCACAACCCACAAAAATTCTGGGCCACAATAAATGGTATACTGCATCCAGGAAAATCCATGACTCCAAACCCTGTGCTTCCAAATAACCATGAAAACATTCTTACTCAGTTTAACAAATTCTTTACCGAAACAGTCCAGACCCTTGCCAATGCCCCAAATAGTACTAGCAGCCCCACACCAGTAACTACCCCAACCCACCCCAATATACAAAACAATAGCCCCAGTTTTCACCTCCACTCTGTATCCACCAAATCAATATCTAAACTCCTTGGTAAACTTAAACCAACCACTCTAGCAGCTGATAAGCTGCCAGCAGACTTCCTTCGGATTTCAGCTGAAGCTATAGCCTACCCTGTCTATATTCTCATAAACAGATCTCTCTCAGAATAAAAAAATCCCCACCACATGGAAAATATCATATATAATTCCACTGCACAAAGGAGGCAACTCCTTAGAGCTTGCCAACTATCAACCAATAGCAATCCTATCACCTTTATCCAAAATATTAGAAAGAGTTGTTCATACTCAACTAATACAATACCTCCAGAATAACAACCAACTCTCCATATCCCAACATGGCTTTAGACCTTCCCATAGCACCACAGCAGCACTACTATCATTCACTAATATAGTTAACCACCACAGAAACAAGGGTCCATTTGTTTCTTCCATATTCTTAGACCTATCAAAAGCCTTTGACATGATAAACCACAGTCTACTTCTTGATACCCTATGCCACCCTAAATATAAGTCCCTCCTCTATATCATGGTTCAACAGCTACTTATCTGCCCATCAGCAAGCAGTATAGGACTACCATAGGGGCAGGACCAATTGCCCCCCCTGTTACAAGTAACCATAGGAGTCCCTCAAGGATCCATCCTTGGCCCATTGCTGTTCTGTCTATTTACAAATCAAATCTTTTCATCCTCTCCCACTGCCTCAATAGTACAATATACAGATGACACTATCCTCATATGTGCTGCCCCTACCCTTAGTGAACTGCAAACCTTTAACCAAAATAACTTCACCCTAGCCGAAACTTGGTTCTCTAACATCAAAATTCTTCTTAATCCCAAATAAAACAAACTAATTCTTTTCAGGCCTAGCAGAGCTCCTCCCCTAAACAATAATTTCACCATTAACTCCAAAGAAAACATTCAAATCAGTCCAACCACACACACTAAACTGCTAGGCGTAGAAATAGACAATAACCTGAGGTTTGACATCTATATAGCACAAACCATTAAGAAAGTTAATAAAAAAACTTGGTCTCCTCTACAGGAACAAACAGTTTATGACAAAACACATCAAAGTAACCATCACAAGGACTCATCTTCTATCCACCCTCCTCTATGCCTCTCCCATCTTGACCAATCTCAGCCAAACTGATCTAAATAAAATGGAATCTTGCTACAACAAGATTACCAAGTTTACTGCTGAAGTCTCGTGTAGGTCTCACCACTGTATATCCCTTAAGCAACTCAACTGGCTTGAATTGCTTCATATACTTCTTCTCAATCAACTCTCTATAGCACACAAACTCTACTACCTTCCTGAGATAACCCCAGCACTTCAGCACCTAATTCAGCCCCACATTCCCTCTAGAGCCTTAAGATCTAGTAACCAGAACCTCATAATTGTCATCAAACATAAAAACGAAGCTGATAAGTTCCTCTTTGCCAACACCATTGCCAAAACCTGGAACACACTACCAAGCCAAATAACTTCCACCACCTCTTTTAGTCAATTCAAAAAACTCCTGAAAACCCACTATCTAAGTAACTGGCTATGCTCATGCCACTCACCAGGCTAATCCATACCAAGAGAATTTGTCAGGGTACAGCTATGCATAAACAGTTTCTCCCCTGAAAGCTTCCAAGCCCATGTACATTTACCTTACAAAACTTATAACTGCAAAAGAAAAAAAAATGTACCTCTGATTGTCTACTGTAAGAAATGTTAATCACTAGCATGATGTCCTGTTATGTGTCTATATGCTATATGTATGTTTGTTAATCACTAGCATGTTGTCCTGATATGTATATACTTCTTTTTACTGTCATGTAATGTATTGTAATGTGGAGCTTTTCTCCCCGGGCCTCTGCTGAAAATGGACCTGTGTCCAGTTGGATTTTCCTGGTAAACAAATGTAAAATAAAAATAAATAAATAATAAAAATAAACTGTATGGTGTCCTATCCATGCCTAGGTGCAGTTGTTTTGTGACACATATACCTTCTGAATATTACTGTGTATATTCAGTTTAAAAACTGGTTTCCTCTGTGATTCTTCTCATACCTCACCTGATGCTATTTTTAAGATTCCTGTGAATATGTTAAAATATTGTCTCTGACTTAGAGTTCACATGCTTGTGTATCACACCTCCTTTTTCATCTGTTGTTGTTGAACAGTCAAATGAAGTTATTCATTGAGGAGTCTTGATGTCTGCATAATGAATTCATCACCTCAGCATGATACCTGTTAGCTCAGCTTGCCCCTTGCTGTACTGAAATACAGAGTCATTATTATTCATCAGGCTTCACAAGTTATGCACTTGTAGGTGTTATGATACCTGAAAGGTGTCTTATCTGCATAACTGATCTGTGTTTAGAGAAACTCATAATCTTTGTCTTTATGCAGTGTGTTGTTGCCATGGGGTGTTTGTACATTTGCTGGCTTGCCTGTACTTTGATGTTACAGCTCAGCTGTTTAAAGCCAAAATGTTGCCCTTTGCACCTTTTTCTTTTTATGAAGTCATAGCCCATCCCTGTGGTACATATGAGTTGATGCTTGTGTATAATCCTATTACGTGTCATCACATTTGGTTGGTTGTTCCTTTGCAAAATGGCCTTTCATGCTTGATCCCTGCTGTAACAACTGAAGTCATATGATAATAGAAATAACAACAGTCCCAGTTACACAGTCCACAACTTTCTGCTGCAGTTTTGTTTAGGTAGTTTGGAGTAGGATAATCATTTACTGCTATTTCTGTCTGTAAGTATAGATGACATCTTCCTTGCTACATGCACTACAGTGAGGTACTCAGTGTTCATTGATTTCCATACAAAGCTGCAGTTACTGTGCAATGCCATTTCCTTGTCTCATTTGCATAGCTTTATAGTAGGCATTGCTGAATTTTTCTTTTTTTGCATTTTGGCTGGAAGAGCTCAGTGATTTCACTCTTTGGAATAGTGTCAATCAGTGAGCATTTGTATGTCCATCTGATTTAATGCTTGCAGTGGATATCTGAAGAGGGACTATGATGACTGATCTACTAGAAGTAAGCAAAGTGATAACTCTGAGTGGGGGATGATGAGCACTGTGGAATACAAACTTTACTGAGGAAAAAGGTTAATAAGAATTACAACAGACTGCACTGAAATTGCTGTTTGATCAACCGCAAATTGTTTGAAGAATGACTGTGGTATACAACATATTGTTGAAGGTAGTCTTGTTTAGCTAGCTTCTTGAGGAAATATATGAAATTTTGGATATCATTGAATATAAAAGCTTGTTGTGGCAGCCTGCATTGGAAAACAATATTGAGATTGAGCAAGAACAGTATGCACACTGTTCAGAACAGTGATGGTAGGCACTGCATAGCATGAAGGAAAGAATATATTAAGTTGCATCAAAAAAGCATAACACCAATGAATATGTGTGTACAAAAGCAGTAGCACTTAGGCATGCTAATGATGTCTCCTTATATTTCTAAGAGGTAACAAGGCAGAAGACTGCAATTCTGTTTAATGCAAGTATGATTATTCTTTATGATTAGAGTATTAATTTGCAGACATACCTTAATCTGTCAGTGGCTAAAATGAATTGTAATCTGTGTATGTTACAGGCATGTTTTCAGGAATACTTGTACACCTTTATATAAAGGATTGCTAAAAGCATGTTTGTAACATGATTTACTGTGACAGTGCTAAACAGATAACAGGAGTAAGGAGAGAAATGAGGGAACACTTTAACTGGCACACTAGGCTAAGAGCAAACACATTGGTTTGATGTGTGCTGTTATGCAAATCAGCTGAACCTAGCAGGGCAGTAAATGTGATACTCTTGCTAACCGAGAGTTGGACTATGGGAGGAGTAACATGAGAAGGAACTGAAACAGTTCAAAGTTGAATGCCTAAAAAAAGTCTGTTATCTCAGCAATAAGCTGGTTGGTCTGAAAGCTTTTTCCACAGAATGTGTAACACATCAGTAGGAAACACATGTGTAAGAGGCACTGCATGTCAGTAAATGATACTTTTACTGAGGCCTGTGAGAATTAGCTCTTCTTTTCTGTTCTGCCATTCTAAGTGAATGGAACTGTCTTGTGACAATCCAGCTATGGGCACTGTATTCTCAGAAACAGTGGACCCACAGTGTATTATGGGGAAAATTTTTCTTTAGAATAAAAGAAACTCTCATCAGTATGTCTGCACCCAGGAGGGCGCTCAGGGTTACAAACAGAATAAAAATAGTAGTGACTACTTCTGTTTGGTACATACAGGTTTGCAATGGGCCAAACCTAAGGAAAAGTTAAAAATATATGTTTTTTTCCCGTAGTGGTCCTTTAATACCAAAGTGCATTTTTTCTAGTGGGTCAGTGGTGGGATAACAATATGTTTGATTAGTGTTTCTAACTAGATGTTTTAGACTCTTTTGCTTAGACACATATAAACAATACAGTACATTAATGGTGTTTTATAGATGGCTAAATATATATATATATATATATATATATATATATATATATATATATATTAGGTTCTTTCTTTCCCTCTGGTCTGGTTAATTGGTGGGTAAATGATTGAAATGTTATAAAGTTATTTCTGATTTGAGGTAGCTGTTGTTACTTCTAAAGAGTTGTTTTTATATGAAAGGTTTAATTTTTTTCATGCTGTTGATGTTTTGTGAGGAAACTGGTGGTCTGCGTGACTGTTCTCATTGTGGAGATTCATGACATACACTGTCAAGGCAGCCTGAGTGCTTTTTTTTTTTTTTTTTTTTGCTTTCTGAAAACTCTAAAAGCTTCAAGAGTTGATTTCCCACCAAAAATGCTTTTTTCCTCACAAGAGACAACCTCTGTTGTGCATGAGCCTATTTAGATACTTTTTAACAAGTTTATGAAGCTGCAGCTTGAATAAACAACAGTGATGACATGACTTGACCTTTTGAACTTGTTAAATGGCTATATTTAGAATTCGTTTCTCTTGAAATTCTGTTATCCTTCACTTAGATACTTTAAATGGTAAATAATTAGATCTGATAAAAGTGTTTAACTCCTTGAAAATAACTATGTTCTTTTATAGATGCATACATTCTGCAGATTCAATGACACTTTTAGTAACTAAATGACATCAAATGAACTAGGAGCTGCATTAGAAAACTCATGCATATTAACATCGAACTTATATAACTAAACCTTTAGTAACTAAACAGAGGGCTGTGGGGCTTTTTTTTTTTGTAATAAGTGTTATATATACATTCAACAGATCCTTACATGAAAAATGTTAGATAGATGACTGACAAAATGGTTAAAACATCTGATGTTTTTTGAAAAGTCTTGGAAATATTGACAGCCTTCTTAACCTTCAGTTTCTAATGTTTATACATACTTTGATCTGGTGTGTATTTCTGACATATCTACTTGTCAGAGGTGCTATTATTGTATGTGACATATTCATATAGCTTCAGTTATATTGGACACTCTCAGTTTAGTGTATATTTCATGGACTCAGATTTCTGTAGTTGCTTTCATAATGCTTTTCATTTTCATTTTTATACTATATTCTAAGCAGTGATGGATAATTTGTGTCTTTTGGTGTTAGAGAGGTGTGGATGGATGGTTTAGTTATGTTTTTAACTAAACCAGAAACTTTGTTTCAGGTATGTGTTTGTAAATAGGTTTGGATTTTTGAAAGTAGTGCTTAATACACATTATACATCCATAATAAGTAAGTTTTCAGTAGATTTCAAGTCAACATGGAAGAAAGCTCTTTCAGCAAGTAACAACATACACATTATAGTCAATGGCTTATAAATGTTTATCATTAAATATTAATGGTTTGAACAATAATGGAAAAGAGCTAGTTTGCTTACATATATCAAAATGCATAAAGCCCAGATCAAATCTTTACAGGAAACCCATCTATTAAAAAAAGACCTACAAAAATACTCATTCAATGGCTATACCATTCTGGCTGATTCATGTTTTAAGACTAAGAGAAGGGGAACTCTTATTCTATGGAAAAATACTTATACTATGCCAAGAATTATAGATACAATTTCACATAAAGATGGGATGCTAAGCATGGTTATTTTGGAAATCAATAAGAAGTATTATGCTTTGATTAATACATACTGGATATCAGGACTAAGTACTAAATATGTTGACAAATATCTGGACCCGATTACTTTAAATGCAAAAGGGGAAATTATAGCAACAGGTGATTTTAACTGCCTATTATCAGGCAATGGTACTTCTAAAAATGGTAAAATAAAACTAACATCTCAAGCCAAGACATTAAATGACTTTATAAACCAGATGAACCTTAAAGATATACATGGTCTAAGAGAACATTATTCCTTATTCTATGCTCACTATCATTTTGGTACACGAAAAAACAAACATTGATAAGGTATTTGTATCAAATGATATATACTCAAAAATAAGTGATGTAGCTATGATGACTTGTTCACTTTCAGACCATAATGCTATAAACTTTACATTAACTATGCATACAGATGATTTACAATTTCTACAGAGAATTCCTGCTTACATAACTAAGTTAAAAGACTTTAGGGAATGGATAATGAAAGAAATAGACATGTTTATGGAAACAAATGATAATGGTGAAGTGACTGATACTAACTATGGGACACCTTTAAAGCTTATATATATATATATATATATATATATATATATATATATATATATATATATATATAGTAGAATAAAATATTGGTACCTTAAAAAAAGGAGAGAGTGGGACAAAGAACTTTTAGACTTACAAAAAAATAGACAAGATAAAAATGGACGCAAAACCAAATACAGTAGCACATAATGAAATTACTAAGTTAAATCAAAAACACTTAGAAGTTTTGAATCATAAGGTAGCCATAAACCTGGAAAATGAAAATTACAATCTTATGCTGTAAATCCTAAATATCTACATAAAATAGCAGTAAGATCCAAAAAAATAAACAATCAAAATCTTATTAATGAGATTAAATATAAAAGTGATGGTTCAGTTAAGAGTACATCTAACTTAATGGGCATATTAGAAGTCTTCAAAAGGGTATAAATAATAAGCATCTATATCACATAATCGAAGCTTCAAAACATTGAATCTGATATAGTCGAGACCATATCATCGATGTTTTAAAACATCCAATATGTAAAAAATAAAAAATAAAAAAAAACAAGAAAATAACTTACCTAAACATTTCAAGTAGGGGGGCAAGCCCCCCTGCACCACCCACACTCCCGCTACTTAAGAATACCAACTCCGAGATCACACTACAGTGCAGTAAAGGGAAATCTTCCCTTACAGAGATTTCCGTTAAAACATTTGATGTTTCAAAACTTTGATGATGTGGTGTCGACCATATCAATTTCAAAGTTTTGAAACTTTGACGAAGCAATATAGACCCAAATAATAACATGCCACTTTTGGAGACAGATAATGTAATAAATACTTTTATTCAAGAAAATATAGCTACTAAGGTGTCAATGCAACAAAATAACACATTAAATAAACAAATAACACTAACAGAAGTGAAAGAACAAATAAAAAAAATAGAAGATAATAAAGCTCCAGGACTGGATGGAATAATTCCTGAACTATATAAGATTTTTTTCTGAATATATAATAAAGAAAATGATGAGTGCCTTTACTGTGGTTAAGCAAAAATGTATAACAACCCCATCATGGAAATATTCAATTATCTCCCCCATTTTAAAACAAGGTAAGGACCCCAAATCTTGTGATTCATATAGGCCAATTTCATCACTAAACACTGATTATACAATTTTCATGACACTATTAGTTAATAAGATAAAGACAATATTACCTAATATAATCAGACAGGGTTCATTCTTCATAGAAAAGTGCAAGATGACATTATTAAAGTACTATCATTGATAGACATGGCATGCAACTACAAAAACAACTAACTATTATCAGCCTAGACATAGAAAAGGCTTTTGATTCTATTAGTTGGTCTTATCTACAAAGAATTCTGATTGGTTTTGAATTCTCCTCAGATTTTGTCAACTTATTAATGAAAATTTATAGCGAGGGACAAGCTTATGTGAAAATCAGATCATGTCTATCCTCACCACTAGAAATCCTCAAGGGAACTAGACAATGTTGTCCTTTGTCACCATTTTTGTTTGCTCTTTTAATGGAACCTTTTGCTACATATATCAGAAACAAGCAAAATACAAAAGGGTTTCAATTTAATAGGGACTGTTGTCCTAAGATACACTTATTTGCTGACGATATGTTGCTAATGTTGGGTGATATTCATGGTGCTTTGCATGATGTTATAAGTAGTTTAAGCGATTTTGAAAGAATTTCAGGGCTTAAATTTAATCATAATAAATCTAAAAAATTACTAATTAACAAAAGGATCAATAAAAACCTAAGAGAGAATAGCCTTTTTAATTGGCAGAATGATGTATTAGAATATTTGGGTGTCAGTATAAATAGTACATGGAAAGAGTCTGTTAAACTAAACTACAATAATTTAATAACCACCATTAGTGAACTAATCAAAAGATGGAATAAAATGTTTTTAACAATGGAGGATAGGCTTTCTTTAATTAAAATAATTTTACCAAAATGCTGTTTTATATACAGTCATTGATACTACCCCCTCCCGAAAACTTATTTAAAAAATTATATTCCATGCTACTTAAAATTTTATGGTTCCCCTTAAAACCTAGGATTGCATATAAATGGCACATTAGAGCTTGGAACAGTAATGGGCTAGCATTCCCTAGCTTAGATCTTTATTCCAAATCAGTTATAATTAATGTAATATTACATTATGTCACACCTACCTATATATCTGGCTGGAAAATAATACATGGAATTCATATAACTGATGTCAGAACTATAGAAAAACAATTTAAGGAACAATACAGAATAAGTAGAGTTCATTGGCTCTTACATGAATTTTGTTTATTTAATAAGAAGTTTGATCATTTTTCTTATGGCATTAATCAAATATTTAATAACTTTAAAAATATAATTGATTGTAATTATAGCATTAAACAATTTCTATTTCTTATATTCCCTATAGCATACTCCCCTGATTGCCTAGATTCTTTCAATATCAATGTGATGCAAAAATTAAAGGAAAATAACTTGATATTCTGGCATCAGTTTATTGACAATAAGAGTATTAAACCACTAAACTCTCTTCTCTGTAGTTTTTTTAATGGTCAAGACAGTTTGTTGTTTATACACTCATTATGACAGTTTATAGAAAACAAAATGAGAGTATCAATCAACGTAGAGACTGAATCTACACCTAGTTTGATCCAGCTTTTTATTAGGTGTCTTGAAAAGACAGATGATCAAAAGTTAAGTATCTCACCTATCTATAAATTATTAAGAGAAGACACTCTAAAGTTTGACTCAGATTTTTGGAATTACTATGTAAAGATTAATGGAGAACAAATATCTGATGAATCCAAAAAACTGTTATTGAAATCTACATATGGTACCTCTTCTTCATTATATTGGAGATTGTATACATGGATATTTATGAATAGGAGTTTCTATACTCCACATAAAATAAATCTTATACTCAAAAACAGTGAAAGTAAATGTTGGAAATGTGATGAATTACTAGAGGCCAACTGGGTTCACATGTTCATTCAATGTAGAAATGTTGTTCAATACTGGAAAGACTTCAAATATTTTGTAAAGGCTTCATGGTCTGATAACTGTCATATTTCTAACTCACTAATCCTATTCAGTGTTCCTGTACCTAATGTAATACCTAAATCTCAGATTCAGTTACTCTGGCCAATTCTTGCAATTGCCAGAAAATTTGTTACTTTGAACTGGAAAAGTAAACAAGATTTGATGTTTAAAGAATGTATTAATTTAACAAAAGTTGTTTTGTAAAAAAGAACTGCAAAACATTTGTTATAGAACTCATAACATTACTCATAAAAAAAATAGCATGACAAAAATTGGAAAACTTTTTGAACAAATACTGATAACTTCTCATGGATAAAATGATTGATTCTCATGGATGAATGTAAATATTATAAATAGTTTTGTTATTGTTTTATTGTATTTATATGTACATTTGCATATGTTTATAATGAAAACAAAATACAAATGTTTTGGGAAAAAAAATAAAGAGAAAGTAGTAGAAAACATCCATTTTTGACTATCACACATATTACATAAAAAGGATAGGTTCACATTTCCCTCTTGATAAGTCCATTCATTAAGCTGACTATAATTAATACTTATTTTTGTTTGTTTATTTTTACACTTCAGGATATTGTCCTTGGTATACTTGTACATTAAACAAATGCCTAATGCATGTTTGCGATGTTTTGCTTCTTGCATTCTGTACCATATTTCTTGCTTTTCTTTGAGGTATGTTTGTGTGTGTAGGAGACAGGCAGTGTCATAAAACTGCAATAGTGATCTGATGCTTAGATATTAATGAAATGCAAAACGCACCTAAAACTGTAGCCCTGAATAATTAAGAAATAAATAGTTGAACAGAGCAAAGTTATTTCTATACAAGTGACTTTATACAATGTACGTTATTTATAAAAATGCTCCAAAAATAGCAAGCATCATTGTTCAATAGTCATTTCTTTTAGAAAAAAAACAAACTCCTCCCTCAACAATGGCAATTTCCAAACCCCAAGCCTAATTAAAACACAAATAATCACTGAGCCAGAATCCTGGGTGGCTCATGCTTTACAAACAGGGTTTCTGCCTTACTTCACTGTAAAAATCTTCATCTGGTTTCTAAAATTAAAATGCATCCGATAATAAATAAAACAAAGTAATTGTTCTTTCTGCGATTCTCAGACTTTTCTTAGACATAGACATTTATTAACAAACAACTAGTGTTACCAGTTTTAATTACAAAAAAAAAAAAAAAAAAAAAAGAAATATTTCTTAACTGACAGTAGAAAAACCTTGCAAATTTGCCTTCTGTTTCTGGCAGAGCTGTATTGATTTCCAGTCACTTATTTTAACTCACTCACTCCCTGTGAGAGTAATGTTTAGAGAAATTTGATTTACAAACAATGTTTCTAAAATTCATCAGGACTGCAGCCATTCTGAAAGGTAAACAATCCACACAGCCTGTGTGTTGTCCTTTCTATGTGGACAAAGCATGAAGCAGGAGAGAGAGAGGGAAAGAAAAGAAGGTAAAAATATTTGTTAGTTCTAAATGCAACATCAAACGTTTGAATATGGGAAAACAGTTACAGTAAAATAGGAGCTGCAATGTGCTATTTTTAATCAAAATGCTATATAAAAACTGATAGCAGAAGTGTGTTATAACAATGCAGTAAAATACAATTTTTGATGCTGTTACATTTTAGAAATTCATGAATTCTAGCAATTACATGAGAGTCATGTGCTAGCAGGTTCTCTTTATATATCATTTCAGTGTAGTAGCTTTTCTTAAATTAGGTTAAACAGCTTGGGGAGTGCATAGCTGAGTTATTAAATGTGTCATGGATTTCTTTCTGTAATGACTGGCTAACACTGTATTTCCCTGTCATAATGAGCATTGTTACACATGCAGGACTAACTGCATAACAAAGGGCATTATTATGCAGCCTTTTCTGCACACCGCTCGCTCCATGAGTTTTTCACTCACAACTCCCCACTTATAATATATAGAAATGCTAAGCTTCACACATATACATGGGCACATACACATAGTATTGACCCAAAAAGAAGAGATATGCAGACACCTGGATTCATATTAAATAGTGGCACAGCATAATGAGGTGATACACTCCTGAGGTGCTGTCCTTCTTATGTAACTTTAAACAGCGGCCTCATATTGCTGATTAAGAAGCAATTCAGTTGTATTCCTGTGATCCTATGGCATTTGTCAGAAGGATTGATGGTGCGTATCCCCTGGTAGGTATAAATACCATCTAATGTATTACAAGAAAATAGCTGTTGACTGGGTTAGTGGGATCCATCCAGTTGACACACGTATATAAATAAAACTATAATTTGTTAGATAATTTCTCTCACATCCACATGTAGTGTTAATGGGAAATTAAAGGGAATTGCAAATGCAGTATAGATACAATGTAACTGGAACACATTCTCTGTTAATTACAGTTTAGCAGAACAGCTGACTACATCACACAAGTGGTGAATATGATATTTTGTGCAGTTACAAAATATTGTTATTACTGCACCTTCAAATAAACAGTCATATGTGTGCATGGGATGTGCATGTCCTGTAGATTCAATGGGATCTTCCTGAGCAATAAACAAAATTAATTTCTCTCTCAGTCATATTCAGTCTAATGCTAGGAGATACAAAAAGGAGCTGCAAATCCAGTAATACAAATGGACCTGATCGCAGCTGGGATACTTGCACTGCTGATGACTACTTAGCATGACAATAGATTAACTCATATAATGGGAGATAGGAATGATATTTTTAAGCTGGGGAACAGAATATGAATTGTAGAGACACGGTAAGGTAGTGTTAAGTTTAATTCTGGTGGCTGCCAAAAAAGCAGTTACTAGAATATGGAAATCAAAATCTACACCAACTATACTTGAAGTAGTGAATATTGTAACAGAAATAAAAGAGCAGGAATTAGGATATTTAGAAAAGAAGAGGAGTAAATTGCATAGAAAAAAATGGAAATTGTGTGTGCGTGCTCATGTGTATGCTTTCGCAGAACCATATTTGTGCGTGACAGTTAAATGCACTTTCATGCTTTATTACACAGCTGAGCGTGCTTTTATCAGACAATAAACCACACCTCACATTAGCTTAATCCTTACATAACTATACTAACATTTATATACAGCAGAAAATTCTGTTAAAGCCTATCGTAATTATTTTTCTTATTGCACTGAACAGAACATCAAGAAATAGAATGATCAGAGTTCATTTTTACATATAGTAATAATTGTACTAATAGTACAGTTAGAAAAAAAATGTAAATGAAATACCTGTATGGTTATGAATGTAGTAATGATACATACTGAAATGATTATGTATGTAGTTTGTATAATGAGTCAGCATTTTATGCAGACAGCACGGAAAAATTTATTGGACTCTGGGAATGGTTAGTACTTTAGTTTGGCTTGCAATCTCAAGGTTGTTGCTAAGCATTAGAAGTTGTATACATTATCAGTGTATGCTGTGTAATTAAAATACAACTAGCACAATAAATAGATATTTACAGTTTTATTCGTAAGGTGGTAAAAGTTAATCATAAACAAAATACAGCATATACACAGATGTAAACGTGGGTGACTTGAAAAGGATGCTTTTACAAGGGTAGTATTTCTTCATTCATATCATTATAGCAATAACTGTTAGGTGTGTGTGTGTGTGTGTGTGTGTGTGTGTGGAGAAGTTACCTTCAAAGGAGCTATAAATTGAGGAAACTACGAGTTTATTGTATATCATATAATTAAAATATTTAAAATGTACATATTATATTAACATCAAGTAAAGCTAGTTACCATAGCAGTATAACCTATACTCTTTGTTGCAAATGTATTACACCTGAATTAAGAGAAAATGTTAATTAACTATAATTGCTGGTTCATTAGGTAGCTGAACATCTAGATAAATAGTTTACTTGCAAATGCAGTACAAATTAAATAAATACATCCATATATGCCTCTGAAAATACAGGTTTTATTGCGATACTATGAATATATTAGAGACTATATGCTTGCTAGAGCAATAGAAGGGATATAATATATTTCATGTAGTTTTTTCTCTAATAGGATTGTGTAAGTAGCACAATAGGTCTTGTACTTGGCTTTTGTGCAGAAAGCTGTGGGTTCTACTCCCATACCATGTAGACAGATTGCTGATATTGGAGGAGTTATAGTCTTAAATGTGTCCATCATGGGTTATGATACCTAGTAGCTATGAATCTATAGATCTTCAGTAGCTCTCCATGATTGTATAGTGGTTAATATTCTGTGCCGTGGCCTCAGCAACCTCAGTTTGTATCTGGGTCACAACAGGATTGTAATTCCTGGCATGGCAAGAAGAGCCTATATTTTTAAAAAAGCTGAAATAAAACATTAATGCACAGTTTACATATTCTAATAGATAATGCTGTGTCAATGCATAGTTAAACATTAACTCCTTTGTATGTAACAAGGTGGGTTGCAGGTTGGTGTAATGGTTAAGGTGTTTAACTCATGAACACAAGGTTTGACTCTCATCTCTGAAGGAAATTGGCTAGTCTTAAAATGGCCCCCAAGGGTAGCTAGCTGCCTGTAATAAAAAGCGTATTTGATTATATGGCACTATGTAACAGGTGGTAACAGATACTTAACGACTGTGCAGCATAAACCACAAGACCTTTATTTTGGATATCTGTACTGTAAGAAAGAAAATAATAGGAAAAACAGCAAAATAACATTTTAAAAACTGTTTCCAAAGCTGTCATTAGTTTGTTAAACTGTTTTATATTTTTGAACCAGTTGGTTATTCCCGTACAGTTGTAATAGGACAGCAAGTCAATGTTTGATATGGCATCTGTGCATAATGCAGTGTATATAACACCCTGACTGTAATGCACATTGTGTCATCATCCATTTATCATTATTCTACATTAGTGTCTCTTATACCACTCACCATAATAAAGCATTAGTCACATTTAAACAGAAGAAAAAAAATGACCAAACACCATACAAGCAAAAATGCACACACAAACTACACAGCAAACACTACTCCATCTTAAATCAAACTCTGTAAATGAAAATGTTAAAAATACAATGAAAAATAAATAAATAAATAAAGCAAGTAAAACAATTCACAGATGTAGCCAGCTCATCTGAAAACTACATGACCCAGCAAAACTGACCTGGTTATAAATATTTAAATGGAACAAAATTATAATTAACTTGAAAGCATAACTAGACTAAAAGAAATTCATATAACCCTTAGTAGACTGCTGTGATAATGATCCAAATTCAGAAAAATTGCTTATGCAGCCATATAAAAGTGAAATGGTGCAGTCAAAGTAGTGCAATGTGACCTGAAGCTGATTAACAATGCAGTACAAGTAATGTTGCACAACAGAGATGAACTGGTAATAATCCTATAGGCCACATAACAGCCAGCACACTGATGGTAATGTCCCACATGGGTACAGAGGCATACATGTAGCGTGCTTGAGTCAGTATGCAGTCACACCCTCATCTGTGCTGTACTGCAAACATAGCTGAGTGCCTTGATAAACCACAGCAAAGTCCATAATATTATTTTTAATATAAATAGGAGCAAAACAGGTATTTAAGACAATCAGAAAGGGAGGTAAGCAACCAGACAAACCCAAAGAAGGTCAAGGAGAAGGAAACAGGGACAAGGTAGCCTTGTGAAGTGTGGACTGGCAAGAATGTATTGGGTTCACAGCAGGAGCAGGTAAAGAAATACAAAAGACAAAGACATAGACTGACACGGGAGGTGCTGCCAAAAATGGGGTGAGGATCATAAAGGACAGATGCAGATAGACAGACAGACAAAGATATTTGGTAAATAGAAGGGACGAACTACAAATTGGGGATAGAGGTGACATACAAAGAAATGGAATACCATGATAATGGACAGGGTGAGGTGACAACTGATTTCCACACTGACAATACTGTACCCAAACAGAGGTCATTCACTTCCATGACTGTCCTCCTGGCAGTGTCCCACTGGTTTAGGTCAGGCAGCTGTGGGAATGTGCCAGTCAAACTCCAATGTCCTTCAGGCAGCCAATATGGATTCCCAGATGAAAGTTCATAAAGGCCATAACTAGGCCATCTACCTCTTGCTTAGTGGCATAACATACCCCATAGGAGGCATCCCCCTGAAAGAGAGCCTTGCCTTGCCATCAGAGACAGACCACCAGAGGGAACCAGGGAGCACTGTAAGGTCACATTCCATTAGATGACCTATGTCACCCTGTAGAGTGGATGTCCTGGTGACATTTAGTAACCCAACAGGTGATGACAAGGTAGGTGGACAGCATGGTGATATCTGTTGCAACACATCCACTGTCATGGTAGACACTGTATAAAATTAGAACATAGACAGAGTGAAACAAAAGTAAACAATCACAAATTAAAACTAAAACACAGGCAGTGATAAAGAGAAATAAAGCAAAAGCAATTATCTCTAAGCTATACTACATAGCTTGATAGAACATGAGCTAGAAGACTAAAATGCTATTAAATGTGAAGTAGCATACAAAATACAAGGTGTATTACAGCAGTAAGTGCATCATAAGAGCCCAAATTAAAGGTTTCTTAACCAGCCCACCTGTGTGAATGGCATGCAAACAGTGCAGATGTTGCAAGAGTGCCACAGAGGCCATGGAAGCCATCCACAAGTTCAGAGGTGTGTACTGGGCTAATGACCACTAGGACCTTTTAAAGCCTAGCCATGCATACCAAATCTCTGACAAGTTCTGCAACCCTCCTTAGTGTAAGCAGGTGCTTGGAAGATGAAACATTTACAACCACAGGCCTGGGAGATGAACAATTTACAGGCTGCCTGTGTCCATTAGAGATTTAGGTGTCAAAAACATTGAGCTGTCCAAGTTACATTTGAATTGTGGTAGGAAGGAACTCTGGTTCACATGGATGGAGGGAGTCTGTTCCACTGAAGGGGTCTCTTCCAGAATACCCTCAGGAGCCTGAAGTGTTCTGCTGAAAGAATCCACTACCAGGTAGCTGACACAGCATACAGACAATGTCCTGAATGACAGTGTCTTGCATGTCACCATGGTGACACAGCTAATGTCAAGACATCATAAGCACATATCAGAAATAAATATTGACAGTAATGTACCATGAAATAAGACAGCCAATCAGTGCACAGGAACTGGCAGCCTGTTTGATACATGCCTATGGTATTCCTGGATTAACTAGCACTGGCAGTGGAGTCTGAATGGGAAGTGGAAGAATAAAGCTAGGCAGAAAGTGCTCAGTTTATGAACGTAAGGGTACAGCTATGAATATGGCAGTGCAGGAAGGCAAACCTCAAGTCTGAAGTGGGTTGTCACACCTGAAATGGAGGTAGAACACCCACTATCAGGTCACTCATTATTACTATGCCACTAGTGATGGTCACTGGAAGCAGGGAGCATGGTAGAACAGGTCTTCTTTCAGTTACCATGCGTGCATTACAATAGCCATATAAAAGCTGTATGCAACTACTAAAAACTAAGTAGCAGCAATATAAAAATGGATTATTAGGGACTTTAGCACCTGCATTGACAATTAACTATCATTGAAACCATGTGACCACTTCTGTTAGAGGAAATGTTTTAAAATATCCTGACTAATCACCAGAGGCATATCTTCCAGATGCAAGGAAGTCATTGCACCCCCCCCCCCATCATACCAGTAATAGATTGTAATGCTCCCTTTAATATATACTTTGTTAGGCATATGACCTAACTCAAGAGATGGCAGAATTTCCTTACCCAAAAATTCAAGGGCATGTCTTCCTGGAGTTACGCTGACTGCTCAAAGTGTCCTCAATATTTTCTATTTTCTACCAGCTGCTGACAGGAGATTTCTGTCTTTTCTATGGCCTTTGTAATTCCCCAAACATCCACAAAAGTAATAACCACCCTAAAGACCCACTTAAGAGATATAACCTTCCTCTGAAATATAAATAGTACATGTTGGTGGGATAGATATCTTTCATAGAGAATACTTCTATTTATAGAAATGGCTCCCCTTAGAGGTTAAGCAGAGTAGCTATGTGATCCTTTTAAATATAACCTGGATGACAGGATAAGCAGTCATAAGAACATCCCTGGTATGGCTCCTCTAGCCCTTATAGAAAGGGATATAAACAAGGATATAATATAGTATTAATTCATGCCTTTCTAAATGAGTGGGATTGTTGGCTAGGCATCATTTAAGGGTGATATATGGGTCCATGGTAAATTCTCAAATGTGTTAAGGTATGCATTTTTGCTCTCTGTGTGTGTGTGTGTGTGTGTGTGTGTGTGTGTGTGTGTGTGTGTGTGTGTGTGTGTGTGTGTGTGTGTGTGTGTGTATTTGGTAGTTTGTGTCTGTGGGTGTAGGAGGTTAGGTTGAATTATGAAAGCACGTGTGTGTGTGTGTGTGTGTGTGTGTGTGTGTGTGTGTGTGTGTGTGTGTGTGTGTGTGTGTGTGTGTGTGTTTGTGTGTGTGTAAGTATGCTAGCACATGAATGTATATAAGACGCTTTTTTATGACCTCAACAGACAGTGCAGCTGTGGAAGCTTTTCTTTTCCTCAGTAAACTTAAAATTGGTATGTGTAATGTTGCAGTGGTTGGGGTACACAATCCCTCATATTTTGGGATGCTGGGGACTTCTTCCAAGTAGAAAATGATTTTGGTTTGTTTTAAGTATTTTTTTTTATTGTTTTGTGCTGTTGATGAAATTCCATCAAGTGTATATGATTTGGCAAACACAGCGTTTGTTAAAGAAAGATATACTTGTGTATACACACACCCGCACACACCCACACACACACACACACACACACACACACACACACACACACACACACACACACACACACACACCCACACACACCCACACACACACACACACACACACACACACACACACACACACACACACACACACATGTATGTATGTATGTGTATGTATGTGCATGTGTCCTCTGTCTGGGTGATCACTTCAGTGTTTACTGAGAAATGTTATGGTTCCAGGCTTAAGAACACCTTATTATTGCTTTCCTCCTTTGAGATCAAGTTGAAGTCATACCTAGACATGGACAATTTGATAAGATATGATAGACGTGTACTTAATTCAGTCTACACTTGTTATGACTTGTCTATTTTTCACCTAAGTAATATCTCTGTTGTTATGCTCTATATCTCATTAATTGTCTGAGTCCAGGAAAGGGGTGTAATGTTAAAGTTGCCGCTATATCTGTATCTTACTTGTATATGTTCACGAATGCAGGAATTAATAATTCCACAGAACTCAGTGAAATTATCCTGGGCATACTTGCATGACTGATTGTCGGTGACATTCCAGTCTTTTTTTTCACAAGTCAGTTATTATTTTGACTGTGTACTTATTTGTGTGCCCATGTTGGCATGTGTCCTTACTTGACCCTTTTGCAAGAGTTGAAGATTGAAGATGGTGATGGTATTTAGTACCTTTAAAGATATCCAACTGTGAATGTCCCCATTAAGGAGACCAAGCATCTGTGTTATAGCTGGTGATGATAGAAGTTTATTTATTTATTTACCCTTTTTGACTGTGTGTCCTACTAAGTCACTGACCTCTTTTCAGGGTAGACCCAAGATGGGATTCATACTTACGATGGGAAATTTGGTTATTCTTTTTTTTTTAATAGGTGTCATGGGATTTTTCCCGTGTACCTAAGTTAGCACCAACACAGTCAAATGGGACCTCTGTTCACTGTCCCAGCTGAAAGATGGTTCACAGTGCAGCACCTCCCCCATTCAGTGTCAGCAAGGAAGAAATTAATCCAATCACCTAGGATGGAATTCAGGGCCAAAGTGGGATTACTTGACACCTCAGAAACTCACTTCACCTATGTCCACAGCATATGGCCTTAAATCTGATAACATGACTAAATTCAGCCATTGACAATTGGACCAAGGTGCTCTCCTAGCTAGTACATTTATGAGAAACCGTATATTTCAACGTGGTATTTAAGAGGGATATGACGACCCACCACTGGACCAGTAATCAAGAAGCCTCAATCCTCACCACTGGCACCTGCTGCAAACATTCACTGAGAGGATAACAGGTACACACACAGTATTTCAAGATGCAGCTCTCTGCATCAAGTGCAATTTCCCTTAAGCGCACACAGAGACCACAGTCAGTCCGAGGATGGTTTCTCCCTCATTCTCCAGATCCCTAGTAAGACTCTCTACTGGCACAGCTAAAGAGTTGAGATCTCAGCTGAGTGGCCAAGCCAAGACCTTCAGCACCCTCTCTGTCCAACCAGTGTTTCGTGTCTCTGCCCAAGTAGCTGACACACACACTCTTTTAGGTTTGATTTACACACACACACACACAGACACACACACACATGCAAACACACCTGGGTAAGACTGGCACAGGTTTACTAGCTATCCCCCTTCTGCCCAGGCTATAAGGTAGTTACCACTGCCACCACAACCCCTCATCTGCTACTTTAAGGCCTTTAACAAAGGATGTCCAATTTTACTGTGTAATATTAATACTAATACAAATGGTAGTTTGACTAAGAGCAAGGCTATTAGGAGTGGCCTACACGGTGCCACCAAATAAATACGCAAGTACTCTGAAAACTCAAATATCTCTACAAAGATCAGCCACAATGAAAAGGTTTAAATATATTGAATAATAAATAATAAAAGAACAAGAAAATGCTAAGAATATATTCACAATGACATCAGAGTTCAGAATCACAGGAAATATTTAAAACAGCATTGAAGGACAGTCTCATACAAATAAAGAAAAACAATATCTCAGCTAAGCTTCACTATATTCCCGACTGTATCTAGGAGAGTTACTATACTCTAATAACTTACTTAATACAACAAGACAGATGATGCAGTGAGTGGTCCTTGTTGTTCTTGTCAGGTCCAAGATAGAATACAGAATGCTCTGTCTCTCTAACAGACTTCTCAAAATAAAATCTAAAGTATTTCTAGTCATCTGACTTCTAGTTGCCATGCAACCCGCCCATTGCTGGAAGCTGGCAGGTCTTAACACCTACCTGTAAAAATACATACACTAGGGCTTTTGCTCAGATCTTTGGCAGGTGCTGGAAGTTGTAAAACAATTGCATACCTCCACACTTCCAGAGAGTAATTAGTTCACCCCAAAGACAATACAGAAAGCTTCCTAGTACAGACGTTGTGTTTAAGGCTGCCTTGAAACTTGTGAGAGAGCATCTTTATGCTTAGCCTATAAAGTGATTTAATTTCAGATATTTTTCTAAAGTTTGTTGGACTGAGGTTAACCCTCCAGTTTCCTCTATTAAAACATACACATTCAAACAGTTACAATACTGCATGTAGATTTCTGTTCTCTCCAGTAAGGCACACTGTGCATACATTTCAAACACAAGCACTTTACCTTTTCAACACAAATGTCTGTACAAATCAGTTTGATATACACATGACATCCAGTTCTAATATATTTGTAACACCAGCACCTTGTATGAACCACACTTTGATATTCACAAATGACATATAATTATTTACAAAATTCCAGCTAGCTGAGCTGGCAGTACCTGCTTTCATCACAAGGGGTGCTTAATAACTTATATGCAAATCTGTTAATGTTAGACATGCTGTTTGTACCACTCACACTTCTGCAGGTATGCCCATCATTCCTCAAGTGTTATTTGAAGTCTTCCAATAGAGCTGTATAATCAGTAAATGTTGCATTACAAATCACTGAAGCCACTGTCTGTAAGAAGGTAAGCTGCACCATATAACTTTTAGGTGTATGTGCATGGAGAGTTTCCTTTCTGCAAGTTGCAGTCACAGTGAGATGGTACAACTATAACTGTCATTTTCCCTGGCATCCAGCTCCTGGATGATGTAAATAGTTTGTTCCCCTTTCCTTACATTATTAGCTGGTGGGTTGGGAAGTATAATGTCACCCACCAACTGCATGCTATGCTCCAGCAAAAAATGGAACCTGGATCTGCTGCTAACTGACATACTGTTTTACAACAGTTTACATACACCATGGGCATGAACAGATGACACTGTTTTTATGTTGATATGCAGTAGTTTGTTTGCGATGCTTATATTCTGCTAACGTAAACAATGCAGTTCATGGTGCAGACCCTCCTAATTTAGGAGACTCTGGAATGTAGAGCATGATCACATAATCAGCATGCCTGTTTTTACATAAGCTACTAAGTGATAGCTGCATTAGTCAATAATTTTAATTCAGGATATCTCAGTAACTAACAGAATGGTTATGCTCTTGTTTCTGTTATTTCCCATCTGCTACTGAAGGGGAGTGGCCACAACTTCACCTGCATGGGTCCTAGGGAAACAGGCTTGTTTGCAGACTACCTGTTAAAGCCACTGGACAGTGTGTTCATTGCCTACATCCTGAGCCACTTCAACATGTTGTTGCCAATTTGTCACCTCAATCCTCACACCAAATTCATAATTCTTATAATTGATCATTACCTACATGTGCACTTACATTTAATAATTATTTGCACAGTAACTAAAATTCTCAGGAATAAAGGCAGCATTTTCACAAAATGGTATCCTATAAGGTAAGGCATGCCATGCATAGTAGGTCAGTTTTGAAGTGAATTACAATAAGTCTGGTTTCATCATTCTTTGTTATACTTCAGAGTTCGTTAATCAGTTGAAACATCATTTAAAATCAAGCCTTTCTGTGAAAAAAAAGTTCCACAGTAGGTGTAAAAACAGGTGAAAAAATCTCCATTGACCTTAAGTCAGTGAAGAGAGGTGAAGATGCCCCCTTTAACATTGATGAAGCAGAAGAGAGAAGATTCTAGTTCTGCATCCTGAAGGGACTGTAATTACGAAGTTTAAGAAGTGCTGTAGAAGCCATTACTAGTGGGGTATGGTTTTGTATTGGGTGTGGCATGTTTTTAGTTTCCTAAAGAATATTTGGCTGGGTTGAAAATCCACAGTCGAGTAAAAAGCTGGAACAGAGTTTAGTGCAATCACTTTATATTACTTTTTATTTTAGAATAAATTTTGTTAAAATAAGAAGGCCCTGTTGAGACACATGTTTGAGATAATGGTCATGTTTTATTGCATGGGTACTGGGTAGGTATTTGGGGCGATTATTTGAGGATGACATTATCATATTTGTATAACATGGTTAGTGGAGGACTTTGCACAGTATATTTTAAACCAGATAGCTGCTGGATATTATAGGTAAGTGTAACATTTTCTTTTTTTGAGAGACTGTCACTTTTAGTATGATAAAGTAGTGATTTCATCTCTTGCCTTGTGTACACATTGTGGAAAATGTATTCATTATGAATATAATGATTGGCTGACTTAATTTTTATTTATTTATTTACTATTTTTTAACCTGTAGTTTAGTTGGGCAGTAAGTTGCATACTTTGGGATTTTTAAACCTTTTTGGAATATTTTTATACCAATTCTATTTTAAATAGAATGTGTTAGCTTGCCATCTTTTTTTCTGATGTGTAATACTTTTTTTAGACATCATGCTTACTAAAGAATCATTAGCTTTTTTATACACATTCTCTGAGTATTTGCCTGTGTGTGTGTGTGTGTGTGTGTGTGTGTGTGTGTGTGTGTGTGTGTGTGTGTGTGTGTGTGTGTTAGTTTCAGACCAGTCTTGTCTTATTTGAGAAATAATGGACAGAAATGTTGGTGCTTAGCTTTAGCTTCATGCTAAGGTTCTTAACATTTGTGTTTCACAATGGGGCACTTTCTGAAATCAAATGGTATAATTAAAAATTGCTACTCTGTATTGGTCCCATTATCTTAATTACAGTGGTCCATAATAAGAACACTTCGAGTCTCAAGGTTTTCAGACTGTTTGGTTATATAATATGCAGCAAGTAAGAAACAATTACATTCTTATAACCTGGTGGCTTTGGCTTTGCCTGTCTCTTACTATAAATTTGTTATTGGACACTCCTTCCAGTTCCATCGCATCAGCTCATTCTACTGAGTACATTGAGACTATTTGGAAAGGCCCACCCCCTTAGCTCTTAACCTTAAATTATCTTCTCTTTCTTCCCATTCTACTTCACAAAAAATACACTCCATTCAGCTGCTTTTACTGTATTTTACTGTATTTATACAGTCTTTTCCTACTTTAGCACTTTATTTTGCTTTTGCTGCTGTTCTTAGAAGTGCTTAATTGCATTTATACCACCTCTTTTATTACTGCTTGTTAGTAGCCTGATTACATTGAGAACATTGTTCTACAGAATTGCTCTTTAATACTTTTTTTTTTTTTTTTGCTGTTGTGACTGTGATTTTAAGCACTTTAAATTTCAAATACTTCTGCACTTAGCATAGGCTAGATTCAGTCTTATGGAATCTAGACTGCCTTGTATCACTTGAGCACTAAAACCAGCTCTTCACTGAGATACTGAAAGATCTGAGGCATCCATTGCTTCCAACTAACTATAAGTGCCTGTTACTGCTCTAATATTTCACTCTTAAATAGTATTTGCATTCTAATGTCTGTTTGAATTGTCAGACTGTTTTTGACCAATTTTACTACATACTGTACTAGTTCGGTCCATTTTCCAGGCTTACTATTTCTATGTCTGTTTTGTAACCTCTGAGCATCAATTTCAAGCCATCCTTGTTGAAGAAGGCCTTTCTGCACCCTTGTGGGAGGAGAGTGCTGTCTGGGTCCAATCTAATTGAGGGTGATTGGACTAGAGCTCAGAGAGTGCACCCTTATATGCTAGTTTGAGTTAAAAGGGTTATTTTTTGTTTTATATAAGCCACACATCTGCACTTCTTGCGTGTAGTGCACCGCTGCGTAGTGATAGTTACTGTTGGCGGTTATAATAGCAAATGTTTTGCTTGTTAAATTTTCCCTTAGCACTGTGCTTGTGGTCCTCCCAAGGTTTTTTATGACTCAGCTCTACTGTGCAAACTCTCTTCCTGACCATATAAATTTACCTAACTCTATGGATGTGGAGTTTCCCACAGTTTCTCCAGCCAGTTTGGTCGACGTGAGCATCCTGAGACAATGTAGTATCTGCCTCATGTTCACTGACAGCCCTCTGTTCCTAGACCATACAAACTCAACATGTGTATTAAGAACCTTGAATCCATGCTCTCTCACACACCATTCAGTATATATGACAATGAGTAGGTCATCAGCATGCACACCTCACCTCCTACTCCACCCAAACCCACATCCCACATACCTACATATATGGAGGTCCTCAATAGGAACATACCTAAACACCAGGGACCTCTCAAACATAAACACAAGCACACTACACATGGTACTTCCTCTGCAGAACACAATACACATAATAGCTCACATATCAGTGTCTCACCATTGAAGCCCTAAAGGCAAAACAAAAAAACAAACATATTAGTCTTTGATGATTTCATTGTGAGACACACAGATGTCCCTTTCAGCAGGCTGGATAAGGAGAAGGTCACAGCTGTCTGTCAGGTACCAGGATCTACCGTATCACACATGCACTCAAGTCTGTCAACAACAGGTTATATTATGATTCTATCATAGTCCATGTTGGTGTGAATGACTTGAGATGTACCTCTGGACTATATGAAAAGAGACATGATGAGCTCTCGGATTATGTGTCTCAGGCTGGTATGTCCCTAGCCTTAAGCAGTAGTTTACCTTAACCTAGGATAATGGCTCACTGTAAACAGAAAATGATTGACTTCAACAATTGGCTTAGTTTCTGGTGTCATTCCAAGGGGATACAATATCTGTCATCCTGGGATGACATGATGGACAGACCTTGATGCTTTGCCAGAGATGGTTTTCATTTGTCACCCCTGTAATTTTAGCTACTGGCCAATTCTCTTGCCACCCCCATAGTGTCTTTTTTAGGCATTCGTCACCTAGAAAGACATAGACATTTGTGCAGTCACGAAGACCTGGTTCAAGGTTGTGCAGAGCACACCGACCTTATCAGGCTACACCTCCTTCCACATGTCCAGACTACAAAGGCGGAAAACTAAAAGAGGCGGTGCATCAGTATTCATTAAAGATAAATACACCTCCTGATTGGTTAGACTGCATGATTCCATGGAGATACTTCAGGTGCAATTAACTGTTGATAGGATGCCTATTCAAGTCATTGCCAGCTACAAGACCCCCTCCATCAATAAGGATACCCACTCTGCCTATTTGGATCTACTTGAGTCTATCAAGATACATCTGAACACCATGGTTTTGGGTGACTAACTACCCATCCATTGACTGGGGAAATTACTCATGCAGAAACTCACTTTCCCAAAGGTTCCTTGGCTTCATTAACTCCAATTACCAGGACCAGCTAGTTGACACCCCCATAAGGGGTGCTTACATCCTGGATCTGGTGCTTACCAATATGGGAAACCACTGTAGCAGCCCCAATGTGAGGTCTTTCCTGGTGAGATCTGACCATAAATCAATCTCACTTGAAGTTACTATCACACCTGACCCCCCTCCCCATAGCACAAGCTGAGCTAAAAATCTTCTCAAAAGCAGATTATAACCTCTTATGGGATGCTATAAATAGATATACTGCACCTTCTCCATCAGATGGAAGTGGCAACTATGCCAAGTTCTACACAAATGCTTTATACAAACACCTGAACAACTACATTGACTGAGCCGTACCTGATAGGAGCAAAACAAGCTCTTCAAGGAAGAGCAAAGCTGTCTGTTGGACAACTGCCATTAACAGGCTTTACAATAATAATAAGAAATTGCTGTCTAAGAGTAAGAGGGAGTGAGCCACAAACTGGAAACACTCATTCCTCAGCTTAAACAAGCAAATAAGACTTCTTGTGAAGTCCTCCAAAGCTAACTATGAATCCAAATTAGCTTCCTCAACTAAGGAGAACCATAAGGCATTCTTTAGTTATATCTGTAACCTAAAAGGAAAGGCTCAGATTTGTGCCGAACTGATAGGTAATGACACCACATATACCGAGTCTGTGGATATTGCTAACCTGTTAGCCAACAGGTTCTGTGAAAACATCATTCCCCTTTCCCCACCACACTTAACCCAAGACATCCCTGCCACCTGTCCTCTGCCCTGCATCTCTAAAGAGCAGGTCGTGAATGCCCTTTCTAAGGCCAAAAACACAGCATCCATGGGACATGATAACATCCCAGGCTGAGTCCTACATGGGCTCAAACAAGAATTAACAATGCCATTGGGTACTATTTTCAATCATAGTCTAAGCACTGGCTTCATCCCAGCTGAATGGAAAAAGGCAACCGTTATCCGCTTGTACAAAGGTGGTGCTTCCTCTGACCCAGAGAACTATAGCCCTATTAGCCTGACAAACCTTATCTGCAAGGCCATGGAAAGAATCATCATGGACTTTATCAACAAAGACATTGGTGACCTCCAAACACTTGACCCTACTCAAATTTGGCTTTGTCAAAGGGAAATCATGTCTGTTAATCCTGGTGGACGTTTTTGCGACAGTCACCAAGGCCCTTGAGGAGGGGAAATTTGTGCATGCAGCCTACCTAGACTTAGCCAAGGCTTTTGACACTATCTCCCACTCAGGCATAATTGACAAACTCACCCAGCTAAGTATCACCCATATATCATTAGATAGGTCACTAACTGCCTCACTGATAGAACCCATATAGTCATAATGGGGAATTCACCTCTCACAGGGATCAGTCCTGAGGCCTCTACTGTTTGGAATATATTTCTTCGAAGTGCAAGATAAAACTAAAGGTCTGTGGCTAACAAAGTTTGCTGATGACTGCAAACTGGGAGCGGTCATAGAATCACCAAACAATGTAAAGAACTGATGCCAAAGTCATGGCCTTAAACTCGGGTCTGTATTAAAATTTCGACCGCTTAGCTTGTTGAATGCTGAAATGTCGACAGCTAAATGGCGAAAGCTTAAAATCGCGAATGGCCACTTACGCAAATTTGTTTCATTGGAAAAAATTTGCTTGGCTGTCAGAAATTAAAATAAACTTCCAAACCCTAACAAACTGGGAGGCTTCGCCCCCACACCCTCCCCAACTAAATATACCAACTCTGAGATCGCTGTACATTGGGGAAAGGACAAATTCCCGATAATGGCCAAGCAAATTCTTTCCTGATGAAAGCATTTGCATAACTGTCCATTTGCGATTTTAAGGTTTCGCCATTTAGCTGTCAACATTTCGGCATTCGACAAGCTAAGCGGTCGAGCTTATAATATCGACCCTTAAACTCAATGCAAAAAAATTTATTATCATCCCTTTCAGTAATAGAAATGCTCCTGCTAACTACCACATCGATAACAACACCCTAAGTATGCACTCAGTGGTGAGAGAACTGGGCACACAGGTTGACAGAATCCTTACCTTTGATCACCATGTCTCCACAGTGGTAGGAAGGGCATTCCATATTGCTCATCTCATAAGTAAGGGCATTGCTCCCAGAAAAAAAAGAAGTTATAACCTCCCTGTACTCTTCCCTTATCAGGCCAATAATTGAGTACAATGGCCCTTTTGGTATGTACGTTTCCAAGCACCTGTAGCAATTGGAAAGACCACAAAGGTTCCTCACAAGGAAAATTCAAGGTCTTCAGCATCTGTCCTATGAGCATCATTTGAAATCACTGTCACTTTATTCTGTTTCATACAGACTACTCACAGGCGATCTCTGCCTTGCATATAAGGCAATCTTTGACCCTTCTGTATTGGAAATGCTGCATATCTATAAGTCAAATGGTACACGGGCTACTCATTTTAATGGCCTTAACCTGGTATGTGACATTAATAGAACCTGCTGGCGGGACAGATTTGTCTCCTGGAGGTTGCCACACCTTTGGAACAGACTCCCGCTTCATGTCAAGCAGAGCATCTCATTGACCCTCTTCAAATGCAGTTTGGACAAATGGATGGGTAACCATAAATTCACCCCAAGGGTTTCCATCTATGTCCCTCTTGGACATGGG
This sequence comes from Protopterus annectens, assembly GCF_019279795.1. Lineage (NCBI taxonomy): Eukaryota > Metazoa > Chordata > Ceratodontiformes > Protopteridae > Protopterus > Protopterus annectens. Next base: position 506,046,972 of record NC_056734.1, on the reverse strand, counting down.
TGATATGTGCTGATCATGGAAATAAGGGTAAAACTTTGATAGGCTTGTAAGCATCCTAGGGTCATTAGCCTAGTAATCTCCTAAGATCCTCTGAATTAGCCTAAGCAGTGGAAGATTGAGGTGTTGACTATTTTCTTGTGTTTGTGTAATTTGATCATACAACTCCACAGAGATGCTATTACTTATATACAATCGTGTGCGTAAACTATAGTCTGGCTCTGATGTTGGGGACAAATGGTGGAGCAGGTTGTGATGACATTCCACTGGACTAGTAATCAAGGAGCCTCAATACTCACCACTGGCTACAGTGGGGGATGTTCACTGAGAGGATGACAAGTACACACACAGTATTTTGAGATGCATAAAGTGAAATTTTCCTTAAGAGCACACAGAGACCACAGTCAGTCTGGGGCTGATTTCTCCTTTTTTCTCCTTATCCCCAGTAAAACTCCCCACTGGGACAGCTATGGAGTTCAGTCCTTAGCCAGGGTTCCAAGCCAAGTCCTCCAACACTCTCTCTGCCCAACCAGTGCTTCATGTCCCTGTCCAAGTAGTTGACACACATACACTCTTGGAGATTTGTTGTACACACTCACGCATGTACACACACACACACACACACACACACACACACACACACACACACACACACACACACACACACACACACACACACACACACACACACACCTGGCACAGGTTTACTAGGTATGCCTACTTCTGTCCAGATTATATGGTAGTTATCAATGCCACCAGAACCCGTTGCCAGTTACTTTAAGGCTCTTAACAAAGGGTGTCCAATTTTACCGTGTAATATTAATACTACTAAAAATGGTAGTTTGACAAAGAACAAGGTTATTAAGGGTGGCCCACGCAGTGTCATCAAAAAATGTGCAATTACTCTCAAAACTTAAATATCTCTACACAAATCAGCCACAATGGAAGGTTTAAATACTAAATATATATTCACAGTGACATCAAAGTTCAAAACCAGAGGAAATATTTAAAACAGCATTGCAGGGCAGTCTCAAATAAATAAAGAAAAATATCTAAACTAAGCTTTACTACATTCCTGACTGTATCTAAAAAAATTATACTATTCCCTAGAAAATTACTTCGTTAGAGCAAGGCAGATGTGGAGAATGTTTTTTCTTGCTGTTGTCAGGTTCAAGTCAGAATGCAGAGTGCTCTGTTTCACTAAGAGACTTCTCACATTAATATCTAAAATATTACTGCTGGGATAGCAGACATCACCTCTTGTCATCTGACTCCTAGTTCCCTGTCAAAACAACCATTGATGGCAGCTGGTAGCGTTTAACATCTACCTGTAAAAATACATAGAAAAAGGCTTTACTTTATGCACACTTGCAGCTCTACCACCTTAGCTACCCTTAGTACTTCTCTCCCAGTCAACTATGGTAATAGTCTACGTTTGATGAACGTAAATCTTTGGAGCATCTACAGTGAACTACCACGGTCACATGCCTATATAACCTGATACAACACTGACATACTGATAACCACAGAAACCTAGTTAAAATCAGATACTAAAGACCAGGCAATTCTCCCCCCAGTCTACAACATCATTAGAAATTTATTTATTTATTTATTTATTTATTTCCAGTTTGATAACTGGGGAAGTCCACTGGGCCCGAAAGCCCGTTTTCAGTGGAGGCCCGGGGAGAAAAGCTCCACGATAATACATTACACACAAAAAAAAAACAGCAGAAAAGATCTAAACTAGTACATTACACACAAAAACACACTCTGTTCTAATAGCATAATACTTTAACAATTTCCAAACAAGAATGAGGTGCAATGGGCACTATACATAAGAAAAAGATATATTAGTGCAAGTGTGAAGTTAGTAAATAGGAAAGGAAAGCAAATTATAGATAGAGTTTGAATGCAAGAGCATGGATGCATGGGAGAAAAAAGAAGAAGCAAAGAAATTAAAGGAGAGGTGTTAGAAGAGGATAGAACAGAAAACTAATGTTCAAATTGTGGTTGAGTCCAGGAGACCACCTAGAGAAAAAGGCAAAAGAGTTAAGGTGAGAGTGAGCATAGCACTTGAAGGAAGGTAAAGGGTTTAATCAGGGAGGAAGGAGGAGATAATGAAGAAGAGAGGGGAGCTAGGGAGAGAGTCAGAAGAAGGGGAACCAGGGGGGGTGGGATAGAACTAGGATAAATTGAGATCTAGGTAGGAAGTATACAATTACATTTCCAATTTTGGAAGAGGTGAGAATGAAGAAGAGATTTAAAGTGTTCATAGCTTGTAGTGGCTCTTAGAAGGGAAGGAAGTGAGTTCCATTTTTTTGCTGTAGTATAGGAAAGTAGGAGCTGGCCAGGGGGTCGTTTGGGTTTGTAAACTGAAATAAGATTTTGGTGGCTAGATCTTAGGGGCCTTGGAGGATTGTATATGGTGAAGGTATTAGATAATGCTGGGCAAGCAGTAGGTTTAAAGATTAGTTTGTGTGCAGTAGTAAGTTGGAGGAAATTGAGTTGATTAGGGAGTTCTAGCCATTGAAGACTACGGAGGCAGATGCAGTGGTGTGTAGAATGAGTGGAGTTAGTAGTGAATTTGGCAATTTTATAGTAGCAACTTTCGAGTTTTGCGGAGATAGAAGAGGAGAGATTGGATAGAAGAGGAGCACCATACAGTAGAGAAGGGAGAAGGAAGGTAGTGGCGAGGGTTTGTCTTGAAGATGGAGTAAGAAAGTTTGCATTTCTATAAAGCATACCGAGCTTCTGATGAGTTTTCTTTATGTTTAGTTGAATATGATTGTTAAATTTCAGGTGTTCATCAATGGTTACTCCGAGTAATTTAGCACTACTAACAACTTCTATTGAGGACTGGGAGAGGCTGGAAATTATGAAGGATGACTTATCAGGAGTCAGAGCTTTTGAGGGGGAGAAGAGAATGATGTGTGATTTTTTGGCATTGAGGGAGAGATGATTTTGAAGCATCCAATTTTCTATGGTTGTGAAGGCCAATTGGGTTTTGGCTTGGAGCTCAGGAAGGTTGGGTGCAGAGCAGATAATAGTGGAGTCATCTGCGTATTGGACTATTTGAGCAAGAGGAATAGAAGAGTGGAGATCATTGATAAAAATGTTAAAGAGCAAAGGCCCGAGAATAGAACCCTGAGGGACTCCGGTAGGGGTAGGTAGGAATTTTGAGGTACCAGTATTCCATTTCACAGCTTGGGATCTATCAAAGAGATAACTTCTGAACCAAGAAAGAGAGTTGTGGGAGAGGTTGAGGTTAGAGAGGTGGTTGAGAAGGAGAGTGTGGGATATAGTGTTGAAGGCCTTAGAAAGGTCAAGAAGAACAGTGGAGACAATTTTTCCAGAGTCACGGGCTTGGTTGACAATTTCTAGGAAGGAATGAAGAGCGGTTATGGTACTGTGGCCAGGCCGAAACCCATGTTGTGTAGGAGTGAGGAGATGGTTATCGAGAAGGTAGGGCATGAGTTGCCGGTGTATGCATTTTTCAAGAATTTTCGAAATTGGGGAAAGAATTGCTATTGGGCGGAAGTTAGAGATGGTGTTATTTTTGCCTCCTTTATGGAGGGCAGAATGTGGGCAGCTCTCCAAAGTTTGGGAACATAAGATTCTTGGATGGATCTATTGATGAGAATGCTGATAGGTATGGCGATGCCATTTGCTGCGAGCTTGAGAAAGAGTGATGGAATGTTGTCAGGGGCATTGGAGCATGGTTTGAGTTTGAGAAGAAGTTGTTTGATGCTGGTGGTAGACACAGGATGTAGAATGAAAGTGGGAGGAGGGTTATGAGAGTTGGAGTGAGGGATGGGTGCAGAAGGATGCCTTGGGTTAGGGGTAGGGGTGGAAGAGGAGAAGGATTTAGTCAGTTCAGCTATTGAGCCAGTAAAAAATGAGTTAAAGAGAGTTGCTATTTCAGTGTCAGTCTTATTATTGTCTGGACAGGGATTGGATTTTGTACCTGGATATAGGAGTGAATTGATGGAATTCCAGAATTTTTTGGGATTATTTGTGAGGGAGGACTGAAGTTTGCCGTAGTAAGATTTCTTATCTTTTATAATAAGTTTTTTAGCAAGATTACGGAGTTGCTTAAATTGCAGTAAAGAGGCTGAGTTTTTATTTTTGTTGTATAGTTTCCATGTTTTGTCCCTTTGTCGAATTAGAGTTTTAGTGTCTTTAGTTAGCCAAGGGGCAGAGTTGAACTTTATCCTTTTTGTACGGGGAGGGGCTTGGGAGTCTAGGATTTTAAGGAAGGTAGTATTGAAGAGTTCTAGGGCTTCATCTAGGGGAAGAGTGTTTAGTGAATCCCAGTTTGTTAGTCGAAGGGTTTCTGAAAATACTGAAGGATTAAAATTAGTTAGGTTGCGAGAGTAGGCATATTGTTGTTGGTGTGGGAGCTGTTGGGTTTTTCGGTTAATAAAGGCTGGGAGATGATCACTTAATGAGTCTGGTAAGGTACCTGAGTTGGAGATATTGTTAGGGTGGCTGACTAGAATCCAGTCCAAGATGGACCCTGGAGGGTTGGTTTTGTTAGGTCTGGTAATGTTGTTTATTAGTTGAGTAAAATTATAAAGATTGATAGACTGAAGGGGAGTATTGTTATTAATATTATTCCAATCAATATTTACATCACCTAGAATGAAAGTTTCCTGTTTAATATTGTTTGAGGCCCAACAGAGAATATTCTCTAGGGTGGAGAAGTTGTCTCCAGGAGGGATATAGATGGTTATAATACAGATACTTTTGAAGTTGTTTATTTTGAGGATTCCTATGACTAGTTCTGCATTATTAAAGTTGGGAATGGTATTTTGGTATGGGGTAAGATTTAGCAGGCAGTTGTAGACTAAGGCTACACCACCACCTTTTTTGTTTTGGTGATCGGACCTGAGTGCTTGGTAGCCAGGTGGTAAAATTTCAGAGTTACTAGTTTGAGGTTTTAACCAGGTTTCTGTTACTGCTACTATGTCAGGTTCATTTGTATTTAGCCAGGCATGAAAGTTTGTTATTTTGTTATTAATACTCTGGGTATTAATGGTAATAAATGTAAGGTATTTATTATTGTGCCTATTTGTGGGGGTAGTGGGAGAGAGAATGTTAGTTGGTGTTGGCCCAGGGTTAGGATGGACATCTCCTGCGAGAGCAAGACAAGAGGAGGAGTAGAGGAGTTGAAATCTAGAAATGCGGAGTGAAGTAAAAGGGAGATGTAATTTACATTTGAAAGTGGGAGATTTTTTGTAGAGTGTATGGAGTTTTAGTTTAAAGTAATGAAATGGATTAGGATGAAGGAGGGAGGGGGATATCAAGTAAAAATGGAGGGATGAAGGATGTGGAAGGGAGATAGTGGAGGATGAGTGGGGTGAAAAATAGGCGGGTAGTGTGGTATTGGAATAAGAAGATACATTATAGAGAATGGTAAGAATGAAAAGACATGTAAATGGGGTGAGATAGTGTGGAAGAGTCATGGAGGAGTAGTGTAGGATAGATATTGGAAGATAGGGTAGTGGTAGGCTATGGAGTATAGAGATATAAGGAGGGGATATATGAGAAAGAGCAGTTGGGAAAGGGGAGAGAGAGGGGGAGGGGCGGATTAAAGAGAAATCTGTAGGAGGGGGAGGAGCAGAGTGATGGGATAGGCAGAGTGGTATAGGGGAGGGGCTAGGAGGGGACTATAAATGTCAATGCACTGGGGGTGGGTGGGATTTGGGGGTAGGGTAGGGGAGCGGAGTGAGCCAAGGGGCTTAACGGAGCGGGAAGAGCCACAGAAGGAGAGAGGCCAGGAAAAAAACTATCAGTGGAGAGCTGAAGAGATAAGGAAAGCTTGGATATAGGAGGAAGGAAAGGGCCTTACCAGTAGTGATAGTGGACAGAGAAGTGTAAGATAAACTTATCTTCTGGGGGGGGGCTGGCAATGCAGCAAGGTAGGAGAGTAGGACAGCAGAGGTCCAGGAAGGCAAGGGAAGATCAAGAATCTATCTTTGGAGTAGGGAAAGCAACAGGTAAGTACAGGGGACAGATATGTAGTATGAAAGAGAGGACTATAGTGAATTAAGAGAGTAAAGTAAGAAATAGGGCTTTACAGATTAAAGGGGAAGAAGATAAAGAAGAAATAGAGTATAAGGCAGTAATTAGATTAATAGGGAGAGGACGCCATCTAGTGGCCAGGTGCTGGGATGCAACTAAGGTCCACAGAGGCTGTTGAAGGGGTAGAATAACTGAGTGGAGGAGGATGAGGACAGTGTAGGTAAGTGGAGCTAGTAGAAGAGTAAGGGTGGTTGTACAAAAAAGAAGAGGAAGGGCTGACTGCTGGCTTCTTGGCAGGGAAGCGTTCAGAACACCTAGCGGGGCTAAAATAACTAAAGAACAGTAGGTTTAGCAGATGGTGCACATACTTCCTTGGTTTCTTCAAGGGGAGGCTTGTTTCTAGTCCAAATAGGGGGAGAGAGCAGCACAGTTTGTTGAGTTGCTTGGCGGACTGGATAAGCTGGGAAGGCTTGAGATGTAGGTCTGGAAGTCCACACAGGTGTATCCAAATAGGGGAGAGCAGGGACTAAAGCTGCAGACAGGAGAGAAATGGAGGTTTAGTAATATGGAGACACAAAAATTAATAGCTGTTATATGGTTCCGGTGATGCAGAGAGCAACAAAAGAGTGCAGAGTTTGAGAATTAAGCAAGAGGTCAGTATCTGCTAAAAAAAAAGCAATTACAATGTACAGAGGTTACACAGTTATCCAAATAGCTTTTATACAAAAAGGAGTAAACCTGAAATTGAGTGTATATCTACAATATATTGGTATGGTAAAATAAATTGCTTAAACTAAGATAAATAAGTCCTGCTATATAGGCTATGTAGATACATAAATAGATATAGCCTGCTATGTAGATAAATATGTCCTGCTATGTAGGCTATGTAGTATTACCATGAATAAGAAAGGCAGCAATTAGCCACAGCTAAGCGTTTATGTGCTTTTGTTCAGAGATGTGCGGCCAGTACATTCAGGTAAAAGCATGAGTATAGTCAGTGTTTGTACAGTAAGGTAGCTAGTACACTTCAGAGCGTTGTCACAGTAATGTAGGTAACCCTCTATAAGTACGCGTGTTGTCAGCTAGTTATCAGCTAGGACAACATAAAATATCTTGAAGCACGCAAGTTTAAAATACATTTGTAGAAAGACAATTTGATATCCCCTACTGCAAGACGGTTACTAGGTAGTTAGTTTCAGTATAGTGAAACACACTCCTCGGATGTACTATTCTAGGGCTTTTCGCTTGTCTAATTGTTGTTTAAAACAATGAGGAACAAGATAGCTTCCAATGTTGATGCCTTACAATCATTTCTAGTTCATGCCGTAGGACTAGCAAGAACGCGCCTGTAATGCGCGAAGTATATCTTAAACAGATTATGTCTAGACAGTAAAATAGCTTCGCAGTATTAGAATTCTACAAACATTTCCTAAGTCAGGCCGTACGACTAACAGGGACGTGCCTGTAATGCACAGGTATTTCAAAGACTCACTTAGTCAATTTAAGCAAAAAGAAGGGCATCGAGTGGTTCATACAAGTATTAAAGCAATCTCAACAGGTAAAAAAATATAGAATGAATAGTCTTATATCAAACGGTCCCACGTGTAAACAAATGCAAAGGACTTCATATGGTATGCAGTAAAATCATAAACAATGCAAAATACAAATACGTGAAAAAGCCTTGCGATTCAACAAAGCAAGCGACCAGTCTGAAACCTGCTCATAACATTAGACTGTTCCCCAGGAACGATAGAGCGTGGTCACTTAGCATATACAGGGACAAACAAAGCTAAGGTGTTACCACTAAAATCCCGTACTGGGCTGCATACAATTGAGCGTGCCCTGGAGAGCGCGCCAAATATTAAATAAAAACAGCAGATAATTACACTGAAGCTCTACTTACTGTTCCGACGCTGAAGCCATAGGAGCACAGCAGCCAAAAAGATTTAAAAGATGGCGCCAGAGGATTTGGGAAGTATAAGAAACCTCTGGGAGGGTGTTGTGGGAAGAGAGGGGAGGGGCTAAGATAGCAGGTTAATAGGAAGGGACGAGAAGAGATGAGATTCTGCAAAGTATGAAGGGGTGGGCATACTGGAAGTAAGTGAGTGGGGGAGAGACAGAAGTATAGAGAAGAAAAGAAGCTATGAAGTGAAGTTAGGTAGAGGAGGGTATGGGGGTCACTGATTATAGGGTAGAGTAATTTAGTGAGTAAAGAGCAGAGCAAGATGTAGGAATGTGGAAGATCAGCGAAGCAGACAGATAAGGGGTGTACTGGGAGAGAGAGAGAAGAGCAATGCAGCAAGGTAGGAGAGTAGGACAGCAGAGGTCCAGGAAGGCAAGGGAAGATCAAGAATCTATCGTTGGAGTAGGGAAAGCAACAGGTAAGTACAGGGGACAGAGATGTAGTATGAAAGAGAGGACTATAGTGGATTAAGAGAGTAAAGTAAGAAATAGGGCTTTACAGATTAAAGGGGAAGAAGATAAAGAAGAAATAGAGTATAAGGCAGTAATTAGATTAATAGGGAGAGGACGCCATCTAGTGGCCAGGTGCTGGGATGCAACTAAGGTCCACAGAGGCTGTTGAAGGGGTAGAATAACTGAGTGGAGGAGGATGAGGACAGTGTAGGTAAGTGGAGCTAGTAGAAGAGTAAGGGTGGTTGTACAAAAAAGAAGAGGAAGGGCTGACTGCTGGCTTCTTGGCAGGGAAGCGTTCAGAACACCTAGCGGGGCTAAAATAACTAAAGAACAGTAGGTTTAGCAGATGGTGCACATACTTCCTTGGTTTCTTCAAGGGGAGGCTTGTTTCTAGTCCAAATAGGGGGAGAGAGCAGCACAGTTTGTTGAGTTGCTTGGCGGACTGGATAAGCTGGGAAGGCTTGAGATGTAGGTCTGGAAGTCCACACAGGTGTATCAAAATAGGGGAGAGCAGGGACTAAAGTTCCTTGGTTTCTTCAAGGGGAGGCTTGTTTCTAGTCCAAATAGGGGGAGAGAGCAGCACAGTTTGTTGAGTTGCTTGGCAGACTGGATAAGCTGGGAAGGCTTGAGATGTAGGTCTGGAAGTCCACACAGGTGTATCCAAATAGGGGAGAGCAGGGACTAAAGTTCCTTGGTTTCTTCAAGGGGAGGCTTGTTTCTAGTCCAAATAGGGGGAGAGCAGCACAGTTTGTTGAGTTGCTTGGCGGACTGGATAAGCTGGGAAGGCTTGAGATGTAGGTCTGGAAGTCCACACAGGTGTATCCAAATAGGGGAGAGCAGGGACTAAAGTGTTCCGACGCTGAAGCCAGAGGAGCACAGCAGCCAAAAAGATTTAAAAGACAGATATAAATGACAGATATAAGGGTCGGAATGGCGGGGTGATAAAATCCACAAGCAAAGGGGAGTAGTTTTGCTGGAACTGAATTCATCCTCAACTATTGAAGAGCACCTTCATGTGGATGGACCTTTTTTCTACAAAATTTCACCAAGACAACACTGATATATCGACTGTATTTTATATAACATATATTATAGAGAGAGGTAGGTTAAAAATAAAAAGACAGCTGAGTGCACAAATCCCAGGATAAAAAAGTACCTGATCCTGGTATGCACACTGGTGCCAGGGCCTGGAACAAAAGACAGTGCAGAATGCTCAAGACAAGGAAGAATTCCTACAATGGGGTTAAGCCAGGCTTATGGAGTGGATGCCCCCATCCTATGGTAGAAAGAAGTAGTAGTCCACAAAAAACACAAAAAAACAACTGGCCAAAAAAGAACCATAAAGATGACAGGGTGGACTGCTGAACATAAGGAAGAAGTTGTATTGTTACTATTATGCAATAAACCCAGAATTTCCAGATAAAGGAAATTCAAAAAGATTAAGAGACAAATTAGAGAAAAGAAGATACTTGCACAAGAAAAGCTGTCAGAAGCTTTAAAGGCACATGTGTTTTCATTAATACAGTGGATTCATGTAAAACATTACACAGACAATGAAACTTTGGGCTGTTTGGAAAAAATAAACGACAGAGGAAGTGCAAAAATATAAAGAACAAAACAAGATTTTTAAAAGGTATATAAAAAAAAAAAACAAAGAAAACAGAAGTTGGGAGCTAATTGTCTCCACACTGATTTATTTAGTCAAAGATTAGATGCTTTCATCCAGGTACAGTAGACATGAATATTATACCGAAAAAGTTAAAACAATTTATAGTACCTCTATAATCATATGATCCAATAAAACAATTAAACAATTAAAATGCCAGATCATTTAAAGACACAAAGTTAAAAATGTAAGTGTATAAAAATGGACATACACCTTCTATACTAAATCTTGAATCGTATAAAAATGCCATACAAACATTACAAATCAAGCCAAACAAAAACCTGGCATTTTAACAGGGGTGTGTACACTTTTTATATCCACTGCATATACATATATACACAGGAAGAAAAAATCAGGGGGTTCGGAGGGTAGGTAGTTGAGGAGGAATGAAAAAAAATGGACAACACAGATGGAACATTATGGTGAGTACATAACTTCTTTATCTGATGTCTGAGTATGCACAAGCACCAAAATGAAACATCTCCCCAGTGACCCCTTCTACAGTTTGTTGTACTATGCACAAGCACCAGAATGTAACATTTCCATCGACAACCCCTTCAGCAGCCCTTCCAAGTATGCACAAGAACCAAAATGAAACATCCCCCCAATGACCCCTTCATTAGTATATCCGTGTATATACAAGCTCTAAAATGAAACATGTGCCACGTGACCCCTGTAGTAGTATGTCCAAGTATGCACAAGAACCAAAATGAATCATTCCCCCAGTGACCCATTCTGCAGTCTGTCCTACTATGCACAAGCACCAGAATGCAAGATTTACATTGCTAAATCCTTCAGCAGCCCTTCCAAGTATGCACAAGAACCAAAATGACACATTCCCCCATGACCCCTTCAGTAGTATGTCCAAGTATGCACAAGAACCAAAATGAAACATTCCCTGCGATGACCCCTTCAGTAGTATGTCCGAGTATAACAAGCACCAAAACGAAGCATTTGCCACAACAGCCCTTCAGTAGTATGTCCAAGTATGCACAAGAACCAAAATGAAGCATTCCCCGCAATGACCCCTTCAGTAGTATATCAGAGTATACACAAGCACAAAAATTAAACATTTGCTACATGATCCCTTCGGCACATACCTCTCAACCTCTTAGAGCAAGAAATCTAGACTAAGCCATAAATAAAAGTGGGACAGAGGACCAAAATAGGGACAATTTTTAAATATTGCTCTTACAAACTTAGAAAATAGAATAATAAGTTTTGCATTAGCATGACTTTTCTGAAGGGTATGAAGTCTGAAGCTCAAATGGATGGTTAAAAGATTTAAAACATCCTGATCCTGTATGATTCTGGGTATCCTTATAACAAAGGGTTAATATCAATGTCTCTATATAAATCCATTCAGGTGGCTCTCGTCTGATGCAAGAAGTACTATTTACATAAAAATGGACATTAGCATAATGGTTAAGGTTATGAAATCTCAGGGTACAAGGTACCAGATTTAATTCTGACTTCTACTTATTAGCTATGCTAACAACTGCATAGTCAAAAAACTCAGAAGACAAGTAAATAAAACTAATTTTTCTCTCCACTCCATAGCCATCAGCAGTATCAACTGTAACGTCAAAATACTAAGAAGACAATTACATAACACTCATTTTTCTCTCTGCTCCGCAGACATGGGCAGTATCAACTTCACGGCCAAAAATGAAATCCAGCACAAAGGAAAGATGAAAATCTTGAACATTTATTGTGGCAAGCTCAATAAATAAAATATCCAAAGCAAACCAGTTTCAGCTGAAAGTTCATGCCTTCTTCAGTGCAAAAAGTATATTCATTAGAGCATACCCTGACTCCTGCTTATATATGTGTGCATAGATTAGCCAAAAAGGCTTAATACCTTAATTGGAGTGATTAATCAGTAGTAAAACAATCCAAAGCTAAAATTAGCTTAACTCATTCAGGCCTGGTCTGAACAGAGCACCTAGCCTGATCATCCAGGAAGATTCCTTATTATTTAATATATTATGCCAACCAGCTTTGCATGTCCTATTCATTTGTATTTTACCAATGATGGTAAAAGTAAATTTAGCAGTTTTATGTATTAAGGTGTGTTTGTAAAGAGCGTTTGAGATTCTTTTATTTCTAATTTCACTTAGATGTTCACTGATGTGGTGTCTAAAGGGTCTGGACGTTTGTCCAACATAAAATGAAGAACAGATACAGGTGGCTAAATAGATGATCCAATTGCTGCTGCAATTGCCAAAACATCTTATTTGGTAAAGTTTAGGTGTATTACAACTAGTAAATTCCTTGGTTTGAAATATGTGTGAACAAGCACTACAATGACCACAAGGAACGCAACCTGTTAATGTAATACCAAATAAAGTTTTTTGTAAAGTGATGGGTGGATTATAACGTTTGTAATGAGTTAAATGTGAATTGATTGTTCTGCCTCTTTGATAAGAAAATAAACATCAAGAATCAAGTATTCCATTCAATTGGTCATGGGCAAGCAAAATGTCCCAATGATTGTTGACAATATTTTTGAACCTATAGGTATTGGCCACAAAGGTGGTCACTAGCCTAATGGGTTGTGATTTCTGTGTACTATCAAGACTAGCTCTATCCTTATATTCTAAAAGTTGAGATCTATCTATTTGATCCACCTGGGTTATTGTCCGAGAAATACAATCCTCACGATATCCTCTGGTAAGCAATCTGTTGGTTAAATTCTGTTGGCATGCTTGAAGGCTTTGTTCAGAGGGACATATACGTTTAGTGCATAGATATTGTGACTTTGGAATGTTGTTGATGATGTGGTGAGGGTGATGGCTAGAAGCGTGTAATAGGATATTATATTCTGGAAATTTCCTATGTACCCGAGTCTCTAAAGTATGATCTTCCTATCTGGTAATGGTGACATCCAGAAATATAATTTGATGGTATTCAATATATAATGTAAACTGAATACCCCATTTGTTCTCATTAAGGTATTGGATAAATTCATGCACATATGATTGATCCCCCTGCCACACCATCCAACAATCATCCAAATAACATCTCCAAATATCTAGCTGATCGAGAGAAAGATTATGGCTATCATCATATATTAACTGTTCCTCCAAAAAGCCCATAAACATATCAGCATAAATAGGGGCAAAAGATGCTCCCATTGCTGTGCCACGAACCTGCCAGTATGATTTACCTTGGAAATGAAAAACATTTTTGTTAGTACATGTTCAGTTAAGGATATGAGGAGTGTATTAAAACCAGGGGTGTATAATCATGATTTTTCCAGCCAATATTGAATGTCCTGTAGTCCAGCCCAATGTGGTATGCTTGTATAAAGAGAGGTGACATCAAGTGTACAATAATACCAGTCTGGTTCTAACTGTGTATCCTGAATAATGTTAAGAAATTGGGTGGTATCTTTTAACCGAGACCTAACCATAGTTAGTAAGGGTTGCAAATATTCAGTAAGGAATGCAGATAAAGGTTCAGTCAAAGATCCCCTCCCAGACACAATCAGTCGTGCCGGAGGACAGGTGGAAATTTGTGTATCTTGGGAAATAGATATAAATATTGGGAAATGGAATCTGACACCTTCAATTGTCTACAGGTCTTCTGGTTAATGATGCCTTCCTCTGTGGCTAGGTCTAGAAAATAATCTATTTCTTTTTTAAAATTAGGAGTTGGATCAACAACCATATGTATGTAAAAGTGGGGATCGGACAACTGTTTTTCCACCTCCGCCTGGTACATGTCCCAATCCATTACCACAATGCCACCTCCCTTGTCGGCTGGTGATATGACTATGTCGTGATTGGAACTAAGATCCTGTAGGGCTTGTTCTGCTTTAGTTAAGTTGTGTCTAATCGTCTGATATTCATGAGAAAAATGTAAGTCTTTGAGAACACATTCCTTGAAAATGGCCACATGTTTATCCATGGGGGGCTGAAAATTAGACGTACCAAACTGAAAACCAGTAGCTCTTTGAGTGTTTGTTGTATCTGAAAAAAATATTTTCAGGTTAAGTAGTCTGCAGAAATAATTCAATTCATTAACCAAAACATGTTCAGGCACAACAAAAGTCGGTACAAAGTTTAAACCCTTGTTCAATACTTTAATTTGTACATCAGACAGTTGGTATGAAGAGATATTGTGTACATTGTTTACTGTGATACAATCTTCTCTAGTAATTGTTAAATGTTCTATGTGTGTTTTTTCTATGTTTTCTGCCCACCCCCCCCCCCCCGTGTTTCTTATGCCTAAAGGGTCTGCATGAGGTTTCCATTTTGCTACTGGAGATTCTTGGGTAGAAAGGGAATCTAAATCAGTGGCAGAGGATGAATCCTCCTCAGAAGTGCCACTATATGTCTGTACTGTTTTTCTGAGTATTGATCTTGGTCTCTTCTTTCTATTAGTTGTTTTGAAACCTGAATCAGAAAAATGAACACTTTTTTTGGTAACAAAGGGTTTCCCTTTTTCATAATCTATAATGTCCCTTTGGAACTTCTGGGTTTTCTTTTTTACAAGTTGTTCTTCTAATGTTGATAAATCTTTGGCCAAATTAGTTAAATGACTGCTAAAAAAACTCTCTGACTCATAAACCTTGGCCTCTTGGCAATTGGCAGTGACTTCCTCTAGCTTTGTCTCAATCATTCTTTCATAGTAAGAAATCAAAATGTCTACAAAAAACATGGATGCTTTATGTTGTGCTTGGGCCCAGTCTTGAGACAGTTGGTCATCAATTTGGCCCACCAAGGGTTGAATCCTGACTTGTAAACCTCCTGGAGTAATATCCTTAAGCTTGTAGGCTTTGAAAAGTTTTAAATGCCAAATATTGTCCCTAAGAGTCCTCATGTTTTTAGTCAATTTTTGAAATAATAACCCACAAAGATATTTAGTGTCTTCTTTTTCAAGGGTTGAATTGGTGGACTTAAATGGCTCTAAACCAAAAACCTCTAGATTGTCTCTATCAGCAGATAGGCCCTGCAATATCCCAGTGAGATCCATAGTGTCAAATAAACCAGAATGTATCAATAATTTTAGACAATACTGTTAATAAGCCAAAATATATAGATATATATTCAGATAAATGAATCTCCTGCAAAGTAAACAAGTCTTATATGTTGACTTAATACAGACTGTCAATTTAGTAGAATTCTGATACTGAGCAAAACATGATAACAAAAACAATTTTTTATATATAAAAACTTCACCAAATGTTGCCCACAACAACCCTTGAATTAATACAATCATCCAGATTCCTTAAATATAAGGTCCAAAAAAACTTATTTTTAATAAAAAAGAACTGTAGCTGACCTTCGTCTCAGCCACATATCATATATATATATATATATATATATATATATATATATATATATATGTATATATTTTCAATGAAGTCAACTACCCTTAGCAGCAAACACGTAGTTGCTTGTTATGATTAAATAAAAGGTGACCAAATTCGTCACTGTCACCTTACCTGATCAAAAAAATGTTTAAAAAATTGTATATAGCATCAGATGTCAATACAAACCAGCATTCATCAAGAATTCCTGTGTAGCTAAGTCTAATTTAAAATTTTGAGTTTATAGACCACATGAAAATATAAGAAAAACTCACAGAAGTTTACATCAAGGTGTTGTGACCAGCATTTGGAGGGCTTATGATCCCAAAATTATAATGCCAATTCTAAGTATAAAGATCATGTAGAGCGCATGTTCAGACCATAAGAAATGCTAGTCAATAGTTAGTAAAGATAGACTGTATCTAGTTATATTTGTACAGCATGAAAAACCTCACTGGAGTATGCAAAGACCCACACAGAATAAATATTTCAAAAACATTGATACCTAAACTGCTTCTCATATTCTTAGTGACTGAACCCAAAGAACATCATAATACAAAGTCATTTAGCTATGAACAACATGATTGAGTTAGAGAAGGACATATATTTTATAACAAAAATACAACATATGCTATATACTGGCTTGAATAGCTTAGTTATCAATATTTATCCAATATGCTGCCAAAAACAAAAAGATTGTTCTCATCTGTAACATGCACAACCATAAATGAGAAAAATAATATGTTTATGGCTGAAAAAACATATGTTAATAATTAGCTAATTTACTATCAAAAATATTCAAAAAAGCCAGAAGCACAAAGTGACAAAAGTCAGTGTTTCAAACACCAAACCAGCAATTGTTTGTGCCCAGGTCTTTCCAAAAGTTAGATACAAATAATAGTTCAAAGTATCCAAACTCAATTGCCTCAACTGCTAGCAGATCAAAAAAGTAAAAAAAAAAAAATGTCTGTTTTATCAGATTACAAAATGGAAATGGCGTCCCACTATGCGACCAAGGAATCAGTAATAGCCCTTCACGTTTAAAACACAAAATGTCCCATAAACACTATTGAAGTGAAAAAATAATTTGAAATGTCCAGACCCAACTGTTTCGACTGATTTTAATTCTCCAATGTAGAAAAAAAGTCCCACTATGGAAATGGCGTCCCACTATGCGACCAAAAAGGCAGTAATAGCCCTTCACGTTGAAAACATAAAATGTCTCATGAACACTATTAAAGTGAAAAAATAATTTGAAATGTCCAAACCCAACTGTTTCGACTGATGTTAATTCTCCAATGTAGAAAAAAAGTCCGGTTTACGTTTGATCAGTTCTCTAGATGAAAATGGCATCCCACTGTGGGACCAAAGTTCCAGTAGCACTCATCATGTTCTAAACACAGAAATGTCCCATAAAGACTGATAGATCAGAAAATGAATATGACCATCCTTTTGTATCGGACTAGTCTATCCAGTTAGAAACACAAACACCAACCGTTGAAACGCCAAAATACTCAATGTAAGGCCCAGTCAATCACACTTAAAACGTGATGAGTAGCCAAAAGACATAATCCCCCCTTCAAAAAAGTCCCTGATTAGATCCAATAAGACACCAAATCCAAATAACGAACTTATTTGGAAAATGAATATACCAAGGATTGAAATCAAATGCTCATAAATGCACGAATTAGCAGGGTGCGATATCTCACATCTTGATAAGCAGTATATTCATAAAAAGCTGCTGATGGTCAAAAATTACCGTTTGTTGTTGTATGAATTGTACAAACACAGAAAATAGTTGATAAACTGAAAATTACCACTCCAAATTCGAAAAAGCAGAAAGGGCAATGGAGCCACTGATAGATGCAACCTTCCTTCCCAAGCGTCTCCAGCGTTTGAGCAAAATACCAACAGACTGAACCAAAAATATGCAAGGTAGACTGAGTGCATGGATTAAACCATAATTACCAAAAGTCCAAAAATGAAATCCAGCACAAAGGAAAGATGAAAATCTTGAAAATTTATTGTGGCAAGCTCCATAAATAAAATATCCAAAGCAAACTGGTTTCAGCTGAAAGTTCAAGCTTTCTTCAGTGCAAAAAGTATATCCATTAGAGCAAATCCTGCCTCCTGCTTATATATGGGTGCATAGATTAGCCAAAAAGGCTTAATACCTTAATTGGAGTGATTAATCAGTTGTCAAATAATACAAAGCTAAAATTAGCTTAACTCGTTCAGGCCTGGACTGCATTTAATTTGTGGCAAGAGTATAACATTTAAGTGTTATTAAGATTTAAAAAAAATGTCATACTTAATCCACAAGCATTATTCACTTTTGAATAGTCGGTTTCTGGTTAGAAGAGATATTTTGTACCCTCAAGGTCTCACTGTTTTATTAGTAAGAAGGGACTAATTGGAAAGTATGTGTTGAGAGATAGTGGTTCATGCAGGGTCTGTACATCTTTGACTTATGTAAATTAATATAACTTCTAACGTATATAATAAATGTCTTTACTATTCGTCTCAATACTAACTATAAAGTAATGCTTAAAATGTTTAATTTTTATTGTTCATTGTAAATATATATTTTATGTGGAGCTTCTTCTCCTCAGGCTTCCTCTGCTGAAAAATGGGACTTTTGCCCAGTTGGACTTTTCTAGTTAAAAAAGGCAGTAAACAAATAAATAAATGACAGCTAAGTAAATAAATAAATATAGGCCTGCTTTCATCATTGCACAGTAAAGTGATTATCACCATTTTGTCTTCTTCCAGTAATAAAGCTTGAAAAAACTATCACACTATGTTTCTTTTCTATCCAGCTTATCATGACCTTTACTTTGGTGTCTCAATATGTGTTTATTTTAGTAATTTTTTTTAGTCCCTGACTAAAATGTGTGATTACAACTCATACAAAGCTACCTTTAGTAACTTGCTATTGTTTTTTATAGACACACTGATGTTTACTAAATGCATCTTGAGCTGCATTTTCTGTCATGCAAAACTTGCACTTATGTCCCTCCTAAAATCAAAACAACCTAACTACCATCTGAAGTCATTGAGCCGGATTCACGAAGGCTTGCACGGAGTCTTAGAGTAGAGTAAGACTCCATGCAGCCATCATGTCCGACGAGCGATCCAGGAACAGCCTGTAGGGGCGTGTAAGAGAGCTCCTAAAATGACTCTTACATGGACAGGGCTGGGATATGCAAATTACCTCAATTGCAGGTGAAAGGCATGCAAATGAGGTAGATTTGCGATTCGGGAAACCCAAACCTGTCCGATTAAGAGCAGTGTTATTTGCAGAAATGTACTCAGTTTACAACTGAGTACCATTCTTCAAATAGCAAAACGGAGCCGTGACAGCTCCAAATAAAGGTTGCATCCAGTGCAGGAAGCATGCCAATGGCCAAATAGATGGCCATTGAAAATGTTTCCTGATGCAATATGAAAATAGAAATATTATATTTTTTTGCCGATTTCCGATGTTTAAGCGTAGAGCAGTGCCGCGCAAACGGGCTGCGCTCTAAAACCCAGAATACTAAAAAATAAAACCCACAAATATGGATTTTATTGAAATTGCTAATGTACAATGCAAGGGAATGGCAGGCTGAAGACAACATGGCCACCGAGTAGAGGTTGCCAAGGGGGGAAGCTCAGTCTAAGACATGTAACCAAGCATTAGTAGGCAATCCTGTGTAAATGAGCGTTAGGATAGTGAATCGCAAGTTTACATAGCAAATAAGCACAGTCAGTGGAGTGTAGGAATAGGATATGGGGAGTAACAGAGTAGAAGATAGGTGACACCACGAGGGGGGTATGTATGAAAGAAATGAAGCTCATTGGAGCAGAGTGGCATGTGTCAGCTGTCATTTACACATCATGGAAAGAGGTGTGTCAACAGGTAGGCTAGGGAAAGACAAGAAATGGAAGGTGTATGCCGTGGATAACACCAAAGTTTCTTGCTGAGCGGGTATGCGCGCATGTGTGCGCCTGTAAACCCAAGTAAAACAGAGTGCATGCGTGTAAGCGTGAGTGCGCGCGTTTAAGCCGGAGTAAGCATGTATAAGGCTGTTTAAAGAGTTGTAAGCGGGTTTGCACTGGTGTGCGTGCGTTTTAATCCAAATAAGCAAGTTTTAGTCCGTGTAAGCATGTATGCGTGCGTGTTAGCTGCTGTGCACATGTTTGCGCTTGAGTGCGCGGCGCTCCCCCCCGATGAAACAGAAAGGAAAAAGGAAGCACAACAGATAGTAGGAAGCTACCAGGGAGTACTAGCAGAGCTAGCAGGTGAAAACAATCAGAATCAGGCAATTACACAGGCAGTACACTAGCCCAGCCCAGCCTAGCACTTAAAACTCTGCAAACAACAGTCCATTATGTTTCTCACAACAGACACTGCAGTAAGATAATAGAAGTGAAAACTGAAAAAGCTTTACTGAGACAAAGAAATGTTAGGGGCTGCCATTGCTGTTATAAGGTGACATATGCAACATGCTGAGGGTGGTGACAATGGAAATGCTGCTGGACAACCCACAGTGAGGAGACAGAGAAGAGTGTACAGGCCCAGGGTAACCTACCAGGGGCTACATGAGCTGGAGATAGTGGAGCACTATAGAGTGGACAGAGACCTCCTGCAGCAAATTGTTGAGCTGTGCAGACCACGCCTCACACACAGAACAAACAGAGGGGAACCCATCCCAGTGGAAACCAAGGTATGTGTTGGCCTAAGAATATTAGCAACAGGTACCTTCCAGAGACCAACTGGTGATATGATGAGGATATCACAGGCATCAGCATCCAGGGTACTACACCAGTTCCTGGATGCCATGTCAGCACATGTTGGTGATCATGTATATTTCCCCAATTCCCGTGAGGTATTGGCCAGCAATATGCGTCTCTTCCAGTAAATAGCGGAATACCCTGAGGTAGTGGGAACCTGATCAGAAATGCACACACACCTGAATAGGAATGCCATAATGAGGCACACGCACAAACACGTAATGTAATAGAGCATGTGTTTGGGCTGGTCAAGTCACAGTTCCAGTGCCTGGACACATCTGGTGGAGCCTTGCAGTACTCACCAACTACATGTACCCAAATTGTCATGGTATGTGCTATGCTACATAATATGATCCTGCGAAAACAGCTGCAACAGGACCAGTATAGGCCTGGGCCAAAAAGCCCCCCACCATTGCCAAGGCCATCACAGGCAGAGCGTGACTCGGAGGAGGAACAACCTGAGCCTGCCCCAGTAGGCAGAAGGAGGCATGCCCAGTATGCTTTGGCCTTGGCAAAGAGGCAACGCATAGCACATACACTGGCTCAGTAGGAACTTTGGAAATTATACCTCTCTCCGACTTGCACATATTGACACTACCTGCTTTCAAACATGTACAGGGAGTGTAGTATGTGCATCTGACATAAGCAGCCCTGCAGCACCACCTAAGGCATTATTGCCATGTGTTAAGCAATATAAAGCAGTGCTAAACAGCATTTACCACCATGTAGTATATGCAAACAAAATTGCACATACCAACTAGCACAACTGTTCAATAATATTGGGCAATGTCCAGCAATGTTGGTGAATATTGAGCAATGTCGGACAAGTCTGGTCTAAGTAGGGCATAGCTAAACAAAAGCCAACATGCTCATATTTGCTTAACTGGCCCTTAAGCAGTCTGGTCTGCTCAGTATGAAAATATAAAGCAGTGATGGGCCTCGAACCCAGCATACTGTGCACTATAGCCAAAGTACTGAACCACTAAACCATGACAGTATTGGAGTGGTCAGCATGTATGAAGGAATGTTGATAAGTCTATGCAAAGTATTTCCTGGAAACCCTGCAGGCACAGCATAATCCCTGTCGAGTTATGACACAAAGGTGAGTTCTGCAGTGAGAACAGAACCTGACTTCCAACACACACAGTATAAATGTAAATATCGGTCATGTTCGCACACATTAACAAATGTAGTGGACCTCAGATAGCAACATACTGAAAGTTCACACTGGGCATGCTCACACACGAATAAATGAGACAAATGTCAAGCAACAAAACACGGAATGGCAGAACTGGGCATGCTCACACACTTAGGTTATGTCTGAGTACAGCAGTGGGCCACGCATATCTGGCAGTTGCATGTGTTAACCCAGGAGCCTGTCACTATACAGCAATCCAGCCTGTGCACACAGTTATATGACAACAGACACATCTATAATATAGTGGAACCCTGTCATAATCAAATATGTTCTGCAGATACCAAAGTTGTTCATAGAAACTGGTAAAGCAAAGATGATAAAGACCTGAAAACAGTATCAGCAATAAACATTGTGCATCTTGAACATTAGCTTAGGTTCAGAGGTCGATACCAAGCTATCTGCCCTAGGGCATGTACAAGCATAGCCAGAGTGTATTTGGCATTCGCAACCCTGTCAGATTACTACACGTTGTGTGTGAATAGTAGGTCACACAAGATAGCCCATGTACGTTTAGGCTAGTGTGCCTCTGTCTAGCAGGGACACAGAAGATATCCCAGGGGTAAACATACGATCACCCATATAGTCATCAAGATGTCTCCAGTAGGTGGTCAGTGTGTGGCTCTGCCTATGTGAAACTGGGATTACATTCTGGAGTGAGTGGAGCCTCTGGGATAAGAATCTGTCCCTCCACAATGTCCTATTAACATCTATGATGAGGCATACGTCCCTGGAGTGTGTAGCTCCAAGGGAGTCAGATATCCTGAGGTGGAACATGTCCAGTAATTCTGGGTTGGGTATATCTGTAAACAACAGGCACACATCATATCTGAGTAGGTGGTAAGCGACTGAGTAGAGCTGGAATTACTGCATTTGAACTGTGCAGGGCATCTGTGTGAGTCCCTAGATCTGCTTGGTGAGGAACTTCCGTGACCAGTACAGTTGCTGCAGGTGTCGGGTAAGGTACACCCCAAATGTGGCATTGTAACCAAGCATGGATGTGATGAGTATAGGAGCACAATGACCTCACTTGATCTAGATGTGAAACCATATGGGATAAGGTGGCCCACATAGAAGGTGTGTCCAACCACTTTGGCAACTTGAATGTCAAAGGTGACAGTATGAACAAGTCATGTCCCCAAACCCCTAACAACTCCTACCATATGTAATGGAGTACAACCTATGTGGTAATGTGTGGGCATGTTGTTATTCCCAAAGGGGATGACTATGCAACTAATGGCATTTAGCTGTAGGCCATGGCTCAGGCACCAGTCATCCATCTCTGTGAGACCCTGTTTGAGTATGCATGTGGCAGCTGGAGAGTTGATCATGGCACCCAGTTTGCAGTCAAGTGCAAACATGTTCAGCCATATTCCCCCTCTGGTAGCCTGTACATCAGACAAATATATACTGAACAAGAGAGGTCCCAGGACTGAGCCGTGTGGGATGCCACGTGTAACTGGTGTATAGTCAGACATGGCACCTGCAATTCTGACCATGTGGGTGCTATCCCTGATCCAGGTATCAATCCATCGTGTGAGATATGTGTCCATATCGACGCTGGTGAGCCTATGCATAATGGCCCAGTGGGTTATTGTGTTTAAGGGTTTTGCATGGTTCAGGTAGGCTGTGTGGACAGCCATCCCTATGTCGATGGACCTGTTAGCCGTTTAAAGAATACAGACAGGTTCAAGAGGCAAGATCTGCCCACAACAATGCTGAAATGTGTAGGACACAGTGCCCGTAGGTTCCCGATGTCTATGTGTATGAGTCCCATGACAATACACTCCATAGCTTTGCAGAACAGGCTACTCAGGCTTATAGGACAATATTGTCTGTGGTCCATTGTGGCACAAACTCTGTGGAGTGGAACCACTGTTGCTGTACGCCATTCCTTGGGTACATATCCTGTGGTAACTCCGATATCGAACAGTGATGTAATGTGAGGGTTGCGTCTGTCATGATGCTCATGTAAGATGCAGGCTGGGACACCATCTGGTCACATTGATACTGTGATGTACGCTTTGGGGAGGGCAGCACTTACCTGTTACTGTGTGATGTCAGGGAGGTATACTCTGTTGGGATGGATAGTTGCTCCTTAGGGAGGATGGGTTGGAGACATCTGCACTGAACCTGTTTGCCAGGATGTTGGCAATGCCAGTGGGTTCAGGGTAGGTTTAGTCAGTATGCAGTAACTCACAGCATATCAGTGAGTGTCCACCCAGGTTCTTGACATAACTGAAGAAGGCCATGTGATAGTCCTACGTGTCTGTTGCAATTGCCCGGTAGAAGTGGCCTTAAGAAAAGTTCATGAGTGATCGTAGCTATCTGCTAGTACAGATCACAGATGCCTTCCCAGTCTGGGATTGTGCTCTATCATGTAGTAGCTTCCTCCTGATGTTGTACAGCTTATTAATGTCTGGGGTCTACCAGACAGGTCCCCTGCCATTGGAATAGTGAGTCCTGTTGTTATTTGGGATAGCGCAATCCATGCAGTCCACTAGGTGTCCATAGAATGTGTATGTAAAGGATGCAGCAGTGTGAGCCGTATTTGCCACTGTCTCAGGGTCTCTGAAGGATACCACCTTGCTATGGTGAAGTGAGACGTTGGCTCATGAGAAGTTCACCAAGATTACCCAGGATGGGTGTGTGGAGGGTATATGTATGTCCAGTGAGATACATATATGTTTTGACTTTACCAATGAGGGGTATATCGCTGGTGTAGAACATAGAGTCCCCATGTTGGTGATGATCAGGTCCAATATGTATTCCCCCTTGTGGCTGTGCTGACTGGTTGTGCCATAGCATATGAGTCTACAAATTGTAGCCACTGTTGGGTGAGGGTGTCAGGGCTTGAGTAGTATCCCCAGTCAATATTTGTGTATATGAAGTCACACAATATAATGGTGTTTGTGGAGACCTTCATATTCTTCATAGTTCCCATGAAAGCCGAGTGTGGTACCTGAGTTTGGGAGTGTGTTCTGTAGCAGGCAACAAACTGAAAGGCAGTATTGCACAATGGTGGTTGTATATGTATGGTCTGTGATGCTTTGTGCAATGCTACTAACCCGGAGGTGTGTGTATCTGTGATGTATATGGATACTCCCCCTAGTTGTGTTGTCTGTTCCAAGGCTTGTTGTCAGACAGCATGGTATGAAACATAACCTGGTAGTGCTGGTGTGCATAAGCGAGTCTGAACCAGACATCTGTCAGTGCACAGATATAGCTATCCTCCATACTGAGGAGAGTCCTGAGTGGCCGCAATATGAGGTTAACACAACTGTTGTTGAGCAGCATTACCCTTAGTTTCATTTAACCTGTAATATCCATGGAGGTGGGTTTGTCTTCTGAGCCCTGCTTAAAAAAGGCACTATGGTGGTAGCAAGAGCCTTAGCCAGCATTCCAAAGTCCAAGGGTGACAGGTGCAAGCTGTCCATAGTGAAGCTACGTGGCATGTTGAGCATGTCACCATAGGCTGACAGACACTGTATCCCCTATGAATTAAACAAATCTGTTAGGCAACTGTTAAATATGATATGTGTGTCCGTATACTGTGACGTCATAATTGGTGGGTGTAAGATGCTAGACAAAGTCAGTGACATACTGGCCTGGGCTACATGATCAGAGTGTTCCTCCATGTATCATGTCATGTGGTCTAGGGAGTAACATCTGAGGTTATACACATCAGCATGGGCAATGATGGTGCCAGTCCTGTACTTGCTTTGGAGTGACCTGACTGCCTGTGTTATGCGGCAGATCCTGGCACCCAACAGACAGCCCAAAGTGACTATTCCCTTGTTAGGGCTGGTGAGTGGTACGTCAGTGTGTCTGAAAATAAGTGTCGTCTATTACAAGTGTATTAGGTGTGTTGTTTAGCCTGAAGGGCAGTGACTTTGTGGCACACTGACATTGTGAACTATGTGATATGTGGGTATTGTAGTGGGGTAGCAGGTGTGTGTGTGTGTGCTTTGGAGGTCTCTGCTGCTTAGGGAGAGTACATTTGCAGCATCTGAGTATGTCTATGTGTGATAATGTGGTTTGACTGCTGTTGCTAGAGGATATGTAAGACTGATATGTGGTGTGTGTGGTTACCTTCACCACCTGATAGACTGTGCCAGTCATGGGTCGAGAGAGTTCAGCACCCTGTATGTCTATATAGGTGCATCTCACACATATATCTGAGTTTGTCGGGAGGAGGAGAGGGTTGTCTGTGTACATGAGGCAGATGTGACATTGTGTCAATATCACAATATCCACCAGCTGGACTGGAGAGTACACACAAAACTGACCCCTTTACATGCCAGGATATTACCATGACATACTCTGTAGCCTGATCACAAAGGATCAGTAGGGTGTTAATTGTGTAAAAGAGTATAACAGGGATTAATGCTCATGTTCGTTGGTGTTTTGTAAAGAGTAGCTGAGAAGGAGTCCAGACTGAATCATGACACCTCCTTCAGCTATGTCATAAATAGTAATGTACACCAATACATGTCCTGAGTTAGGGCCAACTCTACCTGAGTGACAATGTTGACATCATGACAGACAGGCCCATATGTACATACCCACCTCCCACTGACAATAGTCCATATCATCATACCAAGAGATATCACATGTAGAATGGATGAGCAGCTACCCCCACTGCCAAAAGCATGGCAGCAAGCGGAATACATTGATTCCCAATATGTGTCATGCACAAACTACAGAACAAACAGATCATGCACCTGAACAGTCAGCTGAGCCTCACCCCTACACAGGATGTGGAACCATTGAATGTGTCACAGCTACATATGGCACTCCCCACAAATGTTGGTGCACAACACACCATGGGAAGTCAAGTCCAGTATGCCTATGAAGTCTGATCTGCAAGGTCATGGAGTCCATCATGGTTGCAGTCATAAATAGAGCTATTGGAAGCTGATATACACACAACCCTACCAACTGTGGTATGTTCATGTGCGGATCATGGTTCCCAAACATGCTAGACTGTTTGCAAGGCAGCCACCCAGGACATACATCAATGAACACATCTACACATGTGTCACATAGACTTTGAATAGCCCTTTATCAACATCCCAGACACATGTAGTATCCACAAAATCAACAAGCTGTGCATAAATATGTGTTGACATATGACGGAATGTCAATGTGTCCACAGATAGATCACACAAGGTAAGGATTCTGAGGTCTTGTTCAACCTGTTGACACCTGCTGATCCACATGGACCATTCCTGGAATGGCATAAAAGAAAGTGTATACACATCACCATGTTCAGTCTGATGATGTCACCCTCCTATAAATACAGCAGGAGAAAGAAAACCAGCCAGTAAAGCAAATAGCATGCCATGTTAATGCATCTCTCTCTCTCTAGTATCATAACATAGTTAGGTAGGGGTTTGAATGCTGCAAACAGTGAGTGTGTGTGTGTGTGTGTGGGTGTATGTGTGTAATTTCCTTTGAGAGGTGTTCCCTTTTTGGAGACTGGGAAAACTCACTAAAAGAGGTACATTCCTCTTCGGAAAGTCTGATGATGTCACCATCCTACAAATACAGCAGGAGAAGGGATACCAGCCAGTAAAGCAAATAGCATGCCATGTTAATGTGTCTCCCTGTAGTATCATAATATAGTTAGATAGGGGTTTGAATCCTGCAAACAGCGTGTATGGGGGTGGGGTATGTGTAGTTGTCTTTGAAAGGAGTGCCCTTTTTGGAGACTGGGAAGACACACTAAAAGAGGTACATTCCTCTTTGGAAAGACTGATGATGTCACCATCCTACAAATGCAGCCGGAGAAGGGAAACCACGCCCTAAAGCAGATAGCGTGCCTTGTTAATGCATTGCTCTCTTGTATCATAACATACCCTAGGCAGGGGTTTGAATCATGCAAATGCTGACAAAGCGTGTGTCAATGCGGTGCAGGTTTTGCTTTTACTATGGTATGACATAGAATGATTACAACAGTAAGTGCATTGCACACATCAGGTATCTGCGTGGCAAATATTTATGTGTACATGTCCCCTCAATCAGTACATAGGTTTGAAGCCTGCATACTACATGAATACATTTGTTTCCATTGACAGGTTGTGCCACTGCTTCTCAGATCATAGGTCACATATGTATGTATGTGACAAGGCCGTCCACTGTTGTGTTCTGTGGCCAAGGTCATCTGTGGCACACACACCCATGACAGTTACTTAAGAGTAGTGTGAGTGAGGGTATATGCCTGGGGTATATGTCAGTCATGGTCATACACAACAAAGACTGCCAAGAATGGATAGTCTTTATAGGTGTAAGACTGCCTTGTGGATATGCATTCAGGCCTCTAATGTCTTATGTGATACACCTTGGGACTCCACAATACCTATGGATATATGGATACCAAGGGACACATGACATAACATGAGGCTATATGTACACATTGGTACCCAACATACATGTTGAGGGCTACCACCTGTGTGGTACTGACAGGATAGTATGTATAGTACATGAGGATGACTATGCCATAGTCGGCTTACTGCTATACAGCATGTATCAGACAACAGGTATCTGTCTGTATGATACCCTTGTGTAGGATATGTGTCCCATCCAGGGAATGCATTGTAGGCCAACCCATGCATTTCCAGATTTGGATGGACATATCCCTAGTGTGTCTGCATGTACCTAAGGGGGCTATATGCCAAACAGGTGTGGTCACAGGAATGGGTGGTGGTCATTACCACTGGTTAGTGTTATAGTGTAGCACCAGAAGGATCCAATTGTTACTGGGTTCCCTACTACTGTGTGTCATTTGTCAGGACATCATCCAATGATTGCTTATAGTCAAGGTTGTGTATACTACCAGATCACAAATCATTGACAGATATTAACGGTATCACCCACAGCATAGTGTCAACCCATGTCATACACATGTCTACCCATGTTAGTACATAACTGTAGTAGAATGCATACTGGTCATTGAAAGATACTATGAGATGTTAACAATGTGTACGACAGGGTATGCCGCATGTCCCATGTGTCCACTATGCAAGTATATGCAGACAGTGCGCACCCACCATGTTCACAGATGTACACTTGCTAATCTGTACTGCACACATCACACACGTACTGTCCACTCACTAACACATGCTGACAACACATCACACATCAGCCAAGTGGCACATGGGTGGATAATACATATTCAGACCTAACAGTGGTGTAAACAATGCTACATTGACAATCAGAGCTTTGATGCATAATGTCCACTCAGATAAACCTACAAGGATGCCGTTACACGTCCTTGTTGACAACTTGCTATTATTGCTACACTGCTATAGTGTCACCCTGTGCATCAGCACCATGTTAGCCTGTCCCTCCGTCAATGATGCAGATGACAGGAGGCAACACAGGTATCATCATATGCACAGGGCGTTATGTTGTTTGCCAGAGCCTGACATTGACCCATCCAATCGACATGTTTGTGTGTGTGTGTTTGTGTGTGTGTGTGTGTGTGTGTGTGTGTGTGTGTGTGTGTGTGTGTGTGTGTGTGTGTGTGTGTGTGTGTGTGTGTGTGTGTGTGTGTGTGTGTGTGTGTGTGTGTGTGTGGGACAACAGTACAGCATAGGCCAATGATGATGTAATGTGTGTGTGTATGTGTGAGCCCTAGTTGTTTAGTTAATGTGTGTGTGTCTGCATGCACACAGCTCCACCATGTGGCTGCCATATACGGTAGTTTGTGGGACAGCCACAGACTGTTCCTGCTAGGCTGTACAGATCTCTGTCTCCGGCCAAGGACACAGTAGCTGTGCCTGGCAGGGGTGCTACGGACAGTATCGGGTACCAACCCTGACTGGGTACTGTCATCAGAGGCAGAGGTATGATGACTGGACCCATGTCCCAGCTGGGACTGGCCAGAGCCATGTGCACATGGTCTACTGGGACGGTCAATGGACAGGCCAGCCCCAGTATTGCTGGGGCTGGTACTGCCACTATGGGAGCGGCTGTGAACTGTGGGCCATCCACGACCACTGCCAGCTGTTGCTGGCATGCATCCGCGTCGACGTCACAACCATCCCACACGGTCCTGACTCATGGAAGACATGTTGTGGAGGGAATCTAATGTCTCCCCCCAACATCTATCAATGACCTCGGTGTACGTCCAGATGGCACAGCTTCACCATGCTCAGAGAGGCCCATTCACATGCACAGGTGCCAACACAGCTCATACATTCCATCAAACATATTATTAAGACTGGGTCTGCCTCCATATGTTGGGGCCTGAGCCACATGGCCTGTTCATCCTATCCATTTCTATGGCACCATCCAAAGTAGAAGAAAACCTCAGACCCCTAGCCCCTATTGTTCTAAAAACATCACTGGATAGAACTTCCCCACCATCTTAAACTTTCACAGCTCCAGCAAACTCACTGTCTACTCAACAAATCCACCGACTGTCCCTCCTTCTCCAATATTGTGACTTACTGTACCCCTCCATCATGCCCACTATGAAGTACTGATAAATTCTTTCTATAAACATATAAATCCAATAAAACAATCGGCAACATTTTATATAACTCCTCTTCTCATTTCTGGAACAATCTCCCTTTCACCTTACGTAGCATCCCAAACTTAAACAGCTTCAAAAAAGATTTAAGAAGCTCCCTCTGTAAGTCATGGATGTGACCCTGTCAGGACCCTACTTAACTGGATTTACAGCTCTCTTCACTTCCTTGAATCACCGTCTTGCAGTTTATGCTTTAAGCATGTGACACCTCTTATTTAACAAAAAATAAAAAGCAGATGATGGTATATTCTCACTAAATTTTTGTTTAACATGTGAGAATCTTTCTCCTAGTTGCTACAAGTCCTCTATGTATATACTGTAAATAGCATACCAGCTTTACTAAGTGTCTTAATATACTTGTTACGGTCTCTGTTTTTCTATTACTCAACTTTATGATTATTGTATAACTGTTATTATTTCTCACTTTTGGTTAAATCGTATAATTGAATAATTTGTACATTTTGCTGGAGCTTTTCTCCTTGGGTCTCCACTGAAAATGGGCCTATGCTCAGCTGGACCAACCCAGTTAACAAATGTAAATAAATAAATAAGTAAATAAACAGAATGCAGCGAACAATTAGCTGGGCCATGTTAACTAATCTGTTTCCTGCAGACAATATCATATTGATGACTGTGAATCATATGCTACTTCAGTGTCAGATGTCATACTGTGAGATGACCAAACTGGAAGATAGCAACATTATGTAATGCTCATGTGGTTAGTAGGAAGTGTATGCACAGTGTCATTGGTAGTAAAAGAGGCTAAGTATTATAGACCCTGTATGTATTGCCTGACACTTGATATGGGAAGAGAAAAGGAGCAAGGAGTATTATGTCACTAGACTTAATATGATACCAGCTTATGGGAAGGGACATCATATCACCTGACCTGGTATGTTAATACTAGTAGGTGTAACCTTTATGGGGGTTGGGATTACTAAAATAATGTGGTATCCAATTGCAATTTTATACTCCTCGTTATAATAAAAGGTAATCAGCTGGTAACATGCTATGGACACTATCCAGTTGCAGCAAAAAGTGTGCAGTGGCAGTTGTGCCATGGAAAAAATGAAGACATGGCACCATGAAAATCCCCTGGGAGAGCATCATGAGATGCCCATGGGGGGTGAACCATGACTATGAAGCTGAGTGGTCATGTCTGGACTCACCAACCCCCTTTCACTGGGTCATTATAATTTTTAGCCATGCCTGACAACTCGCATAAGACATGACTGAGGGAAAGTCATGTCAAAGATGTGGCTGGAAACAATACTAGGCAGGTCACTGTCAGTGTAACCTCTCCAAAGTCATGTCAGGTTTTTCAGTTTTGTTACAAGACATCCACGATCTCCATGGAGGCATGCATGAGTTTGTTTAACATTTCCAGGTTACTACTAGCACACGCTAAGTGTCCGTAATGACTGTGAGGCCATACTTTCAATGGGAAGTGTTTCATTTGCAAATTGGGGAGGGGGACAAGAGAAATTTGGTAGTAGACAGAGTCAGCATCTGCAGGTGTGGGCTATGCATATATTTCCCTTGTTGCGCTGAAAGCAGCTGTGTCAAAGTTTAGTTCAGATGATAGCTTTTTAGATGAAAGACAACAGTTCAAATAATGACAGTTGACTTCTTTCCAGGGTGCTTGATCTTATGTAAATATCCATTGTGTACAGTACTGTAATCTGTATTGATTCTGCCTGTATTTATTGTGACAGCTCGTGAAGGCATTAGCTCACTGAGTGTGGCTGGACAGTGTGGAAGCATGCTGCAACTAGAGTTGAGGTCAATGATAATATGACACACAAAGGACATGTATGTAAACTGATGGCTCTTAGTGATTCATTTCTTAGGGTAATGTCCCTAACGTGTTGGTACACAACAGTATCTTGTGTAGATTATGAAGCCAGCACTACCCAGACAAGACTGTAAATGATAGTGACCTGAAATCTCTGGTCATTTATTTGACATTTGCTTACCAGGAAAGTCCAACTGGGGTAATGTCACATATTGGGCTTAGGCCCAGGGTGAAAAGCTCCACCTTGATATACTATGGTTACAGTTGAAAAACAATGCTATTTCATAACCTAATACAAAAGAACAGCATATATCAGTGTGAAGTTCTACATACAGAGGGCAAATATTTGGCATAGATGTTGTACATACAAAATGCAAAGATCTGGACATAAATAGCAAGTTGACAAAAAGAACATTGGCCATTTATTTATTTTATTTTTTATTTAACATTTGTTGACCGGGAATGTCCGACTAGGTTCCACAGAGCCTGTTTTCAGCGGAGGCCCGGGGAGAAATGCTCCAGATGCGCCATAGTTAAATGATTCAGAGTCACAGATCATAGAGATGATGCACACGGAGTGCACAAACAGGAACAGAGAGAACTAGATGACGTAGTCTAGGCGGAGTTATAAGTATCTTTTTTTCCCCACGGGAAGGACTAGTTCACCCTGTGGAACTGTAGAAGCATAACCATGTTTTATTTAACTGGTCTTTTACTAGGTATGTGAAGTTGTAGAGGTTAGAGGCAGTTGTAGGTTGCATATGGACAGAATTCCATTTTTAGCAACTGCGTGTGAGTAGAGGCTCTTGGCTTTGTGAACAATATTGTGTGAGTAGAGATAAGTTGTATGCAATCTAAATGGTGAGGCAATTCAAATCAAATCAGTGCATTACGGCCAGTACAGAATTGTTTGTTGGTCTCAGTTATTACAGCTTATTATAGTACATCTTCAGCTTATTGCTGTAGTTACAATGGGTGCACCAAGTACGGGAGATGGGAGAAGGTAAGCACGGGAAAAAGTGGTTTAGGTGGTATTGCAGGGGAAGGTTTTATTACTGTAGAGTATTTTTAATTTTTGGTGAGTATGTTTATGTCATTATGATCATGAAGGTTGAATTTAAGGTTATCACCTGTAATCACTTCACAAAGTTTTGTATGGCACTTTAGTTCAATTTAGATTTATTTAGTGAAATTTTTTTGAAATTTGCTTTGTCACCTGTTACAACTGGGGAAATAGCAGTAACTTTGCTTTTTTAGAGTTGAATCACAGTTGAGTATTATGGAACTATTTCTCAACTGAGGGGTAAAAGCTTCATGTGTCATATAGAGGAGTCGATGAAGGTTACTAGATACAAATAGAAAGTGTGGAATCATCAGCATATTATATAAGAGAGGCTAGACTTGTGGGAGTATAGACATCACTAAT
Source organism: Protopterus annectens (assembly GCF_019279795.1). Classification (NCBI taxonomy): domain Eukaryota; kingdom Metazoa; phylum Chordata; order Ceratodontiformes; family Protopteridae; genus Protopterus; species Protopterus annectens. Next base: position 506,013,822 of record NC_056734.1, on the reverse strand, counting down.
AAAGATATTAAAGTGGAGGGAAACAAGTAAAGAGCCTTGGGGTACACTACTGCAGATGTGTATATAAGGAGAGAGGATATTCTGCTATTTTTAGAGACTGTAGACTGTCAGTTAAATAGCTATTAAACTAATGTAATATCCAAGCAGAGACATAAACTTTAGGATGAGAAACTGTATCAACAGGTCAAGGAATAGGGAAGAAACAGGTTTATTTGAGTCCTTGTATTTGTTTATAGTGTCAGTGAGTGACAGTAGGGCAACAGTTGCACTGTGTGCTGGGCAGAAGTCATATGGGTGGAAGTTAAAAGCCATTCTTGCAAGAGATAATGGAGGAGATTTTTTCAAACATATCTTTCAAGAATTTTTGAGAGAAGTGGTAGTATTACAATGAAGTGAAAGTTTTATCAAAAGGGATAATATATGACTGTTTTCTGTAATGGAGAAACACATGATTCAGCTATTGATCTAATGTTAAGGATTGAGACTGGAAAATATCAGAGGGGTGACATTAGAAACAGAACAAAAGAGGCTGAGCAAAAATGGATTCTGCAACTAAATGCAGACAACCGCCCCAGGCATTAATGAAGCTGTTTCTTTGAAACCATTTTTAAAGGCAAGAGTCTTAAAGCACTAATTCCATTCTACATGGTTCTATAGGCATTCACATTTGAACTTGCATACTGTTTTTAACAGTTTTAAGTCTATTTATGTTTTTGTCTACTATTTTTAAATGAATTGAATCTGATATAAATATTTAATTGTTTGTCTTAACTGATTGGTCACTCAGTATATATATCAAGGAAGGCATGGGATGTTTTATTAAGTCTGATGAAGCAACCTGGAAGGTCATGAAAGCGCTCACTTTGTCCTTGCAATAAAGAATTTTCCTTCTACTGTGGCAGTTCGACTTTTTATACATGCTATTTGTGATGTTTTAATTTGGGTGAGTGTTAGGTTGCTGGGTGGTGTTTCTATGGGCATAGGCTGGGAGGGTAATTGCGCTTGTATAATTTCCAGAGGTTGTACATTTTCTGGAGTTGGAGACCAATGTCCAGTCTAGAACTTCACCTTTACTTGGCATTATTAAATCTAGCGGGTGATTTGATAAGCTGCATGTAGCCCTAAAGATTTACACTAAGCTGAGGGATATAAAGTTTTGGCAGTGGATATATACATCTTCCAGCATGATATTTTTATAAAGTTTGTTAATAGATGTCCAGAACAGGACTTCTAAAATTTACATATTATTTCAGGTTAGGATACAGACTGTGACAATACATTGGGCTGTTTTGCTGTTAAGCTTTATCAGTGATGCAGTGTTTCTGCATTTTTAGACTTTGTAGATGTTGTCTATGTAGGGAGAGCAGTTATATAAATTTAGATAAATTAAGGCTACCCTACCTACTTTGTTTTAGGGTCTATCGGCTCTGATAATATAATCTTTAGGAAGTTTTTCAGAATCTTTAATGGTAGGATTTAGCTTAGGTGGAGGGTTTCTGTAAATATTTCTGTCTGTGTAACTAACTTACTATCTCATTCTGATATTCCTGGTGCACTTTCATATTCCTCTGTAAATTTAATATTTATCATCATTATCTGCTTTATTGTTTATGCATTTACTTTAGCTCCTGTAGCTGGTACTTATTATATTAAACTGTTATTTATTGTCTGAGAAGAACGTTATTTGTCATTATTTTGCAACATAGTTTACCAAGCTGTGGCTGTCATCTCCATTTAGCTATATTGTTTAAGCCTACTACCAGTAAAAAATATTAATTTGTATATTTAAATTTGGATAAATCAAGAATAGCAATTAGCTGGTTGTTTCTGTTCATATCCAGATTGGAGACAGTACTACCATGCCAGGAAGGAAGATGTTGGAAATTGGAAAATTTGGAGAAATCTCTGTGTGTGTGTGTGTGTACACACGCTCACGTGTGTGTGTGTGTGTGTGTGTGTGTGTGTGTGTGTGTGTATCTGTAAATAACTTGTTTGAAAGGTAGTTACCATAGATGAGGTGTAGTGGAAGGATTCTGTCATCAAACATTGAATGCTCTGAAATGTAAATACAAAAAGAGTGATCTTTTTATAGCAAATCTGAAAAAAGAATTTACTGGGGAAATCCCCCTACACATCCCATGGGGGGGTACTGTGTACCCCTTCAAACCCCCCACTAAATATGTGCATGTATGGGTATGTATGTATATATATATATATATATATATATATATATATATATATATATATATATATATATATGTGTGTGTGTGTGTGTGTGTGTGTGTGTGTATGTGTGTATATCAACTCTGATATTGCACAATAGTGAAGAAAGGGCAAGTTCCCAAACCCTGCTGTAACGTGATCTTGCATAGCCATGAGGCTACAAAACAAGGAAAATAGAGCATTTGCTCTTACAGACTGTAACCACTGGACAATATTGTGGATCACTGAACGTATGGTGAGAAAGGGGTCAAGGATACATGTCCATGTCCTTTAACTTTAACCTGCTAGGTACAGCTATAGGTTAGGACATCATCCCTCTGCTGCCAGCTTGGTTCTTCTGTGACATACTGGTTGGCAGTGGTTAGATTCAAAGCCTATCTGTGCCACCTGGTCATCATACTGGCTATCCCGGAGTAGTGGCTCACTAGCGAAGTAGAATTAATACAGCCTTCATATATTAAGTGGACCTGTGGTGACTGAATTAATTCTGCATTTGAAGGCTATACTAATTCAGTCATGCACAAAGCTCTTTACCTGATGCTGCATATAGAAAAGGGCAAAATGGCCTTCATTGGCAAATAGTCATGAACAAGTGGCTTTATGCTGCTCCCCATTAAGTGTTGAACCAAATGATAATTACAAACATAAAGTATAATGCTAGTTTTGTTATTATTTGGTTATAACTTCTTATGGTTGAGTAAAACAAAACAGAGTTTATCATGAGAGCAATACCATGTTCCTGTATGTTGCTTTCCCATTAGACAGTATATCTAATGACAGTTTCAATAAAATGAAGGGAAACATTTCTCCTGCTTATGTTTGACTTTTATTTCTCACTCTCTGGTATCCCAGAATAATGCTTCTCATTGGATCAATACCATGTTCCTTCCTCAATAAGCAGTGAAGCTAATGATATCTTCAGACTTGTAAAATAAGGAAAACAATAAATAAATAAAACATTAGCTAACCACTACAAATACTCCCCTCGCGATAACAACCTAAAGAAATGTGGGGACATTCCCTAAACATATGCAGCATATGTAACAACATAACAGAATTCCACGCATGCATATCACAATATCCCCTAGACTAAGCAGCTCTTAGAGAAACTTGGTTAAAACTGCAATTCAAAGACACAGAACTCCTCCCACCTGGCTATTGCATACTAAGAGATGAAGGAATCAACAAAAATGCAGGAGGTATGCCCTTAATCTATCCCAACACCTATACAGTCTTACCTTTCCCCAAATCCTACTTTTGGCATTTGCTGAAATATGCATAGCAATATTGAAATTAAACATTAATAAACAACTCTGTATTATAATAATATATAATCCGCCAGGACAAAACATACCTATTCTTGTAGACTTTCTCTCATGCGTGTCCAAAAACATTTCTAATGAAACAATAATCTTGGGAGATGTCAATATCAGCTAGTTAAACCTATCTAGTGATGCACCAGTAAATAGTATCTAACTCCATGGCTTTACACAACTGATTAGCTCCCCTACTAGACTCCAAAATAACAACAACTTATCCTCAGCCCTAGACTGGATGCTTGTCTCTGACCTTCTCAAATACTCAAACACTAATATGCTTCACAATACTTTCATCTACCGGCCTATACTTATAGAACCACCACCCAAAATCCCAAAACCCATATCTAGAAAACATCCAGAAACCTAACAAATTTCAATCAAAACCAGTTTAATAACTTACTGAAATCACTTAACTGGTCCCCATTAAAAATCCTACCTCTGGATGAAGCTGTTAGCTCTTTTAATAAAACATTCCTAGACACGCTCAACAATTTAGCCACTCTTAAAACAAAAAGAACTAAGTCTAATCACACAGCTTGGCTAAGCAAACCAATAAAACAAATATTACAAAGTACAGACAGAGCTTGGAAAAAATTGGCTGAAAAATAAAAATAAACCATCCTAAATAACTGCAGGCAACTATGTAGTAAAGTTAAAAAAGTACTTTTTACAGCAGGTAAAAACTTTCTGGAAAATCATCACATCACTTTTTGACCCTGGGTCCATACAAAACCCCTCCCCAAACCCATACAAGACTGCAGCTGAAATAGTCAACATGTTTAATGCCCACTTCATCGATAGCATAGCTACATTAGTCTTAAGACTTTAACTCTAGCACTAATTCCAACAATCTCATCAATTCCCCCTCCCCCTCACAGAACCAATAAAGTAAATAACACTCAACTACCCACTACCAAGATCCCATAATACCTCCATTCTCTTTACAACCAGTTCCAACTACATCAGTTCATAAACTCCTCCTAAAGCTTAAGCCTTGTTCATCCTCCTCTGACAATCTGCCATCAGTGTACTTAAAACCTGCCACCAACTCTGTTGCTTACCTAGTTAGCATATTTACAAATCGATCCATTTCAGAATCATATGTCCCTACTCTGTGGAAAAAAATCAATCATAACCCCTCTACACAAAGGAGGTAAATCAAATGAGGTTATTAACTATAGACCCATCTTTATCCTTTCTCCTGTATCCAAACAGCTTTAAAGATGCATTCATACACAACTGCTAAACCACCTTACCCATAACAACCTCCTCACACCCACTTAACATGGTTTTAAGCCTGGTCACAGTACAACAGTTCTCATCACTTTCACAGATATAGACAACAAAGTTAAAGACTCCAACTTATACACATCTGTATTATTACTACTACATCTGTCTAAGGCATTTGACATGGTCTCACATAACAAACTACTTCAGAGACTATCTGTACTAGGCTGTGCACCACCTTCCAATCAATGGCTTAGCAGCTACTTGTCCAATAGGCAACCAATGCATAAAGTGGCAAGTCTGCTTATCTCAATACCAAACTAACAAAACTGGTGTCCCACAGGGGTCCATTCTAGGACCCCTCCTCTTCAATATATTCATAAACAACCTACACACTGCCTGCCACCATAGCACACTAATCCAATATGTTGATGATTCAACAATCATATTCTCCTCTAGCAATATGTCTGACCTGCTGCAAAAAACACAGACAGCATTCACTGCAGTAGAATCATGGCTAACCAATGCATAATTATTGCTAAACCATAAAAAAATAAGCTTTTACTTTTTTCTAGCAAAACTAACACATCTGATTTCAAATTCTACTCCAATAACAAAACTGAAATTGAAATCATAACAAGTGCAAAACTATTGGGTATCACCACAGACAAAAAAACTCACATTTGATCAACACATATTGAATGCCATTAAAAAAACTCATATCAAGCTAGGAACATTATATAGACATAAGAACTTTATGAACTCAGACACCAAAAAAGTACTAGTACTGTAGTAGTAGTAGTAGTAGATATTAATCTACCTGATCCCCTTTTTCTGTACGGTGCTTCCATTTTTACAAATTTACACACCTATCTTAAATCCAAACTCCAGTCCTTTTATTTTAAAATTGCATTTGCCACCGGCTTACCATACCACACTCACCACTGTTAAACACTAAAGGAACTCAGCTGGCTAGAATTCCCCCATCATCTTGAATATTTACAACTCTCAATTGTACAAAAACTAATTTATCGACCTGACAACTGTCCAGCCCTAAAATCTACCCTGCAGGCTTATAGTCCCACCAGAAACATCCGATCTGGCAATAGACAACTTATACGCATACTCAAATCCAACAAAAGAGATGGTGAGAGTCTTCTCTTATGCCACAGCTAATCTTTTGAACAAGCTACCAGATAATATCATCAGTAGAGAAAACTGAGAAAAATTCAAACTTACACTAAAATCTACCTCTCCAATTCCTGGACCTGCCCATACCAAACAGCTAGTACCCAACTTTCCCATCTTCCTATGCTCTTCTCTTTCCCTCTCTCCATGCTTCTTCACACTCCCTGTAACATCCTACCAAACTAAATCTGTTCTCTGCTCATCCCACAAATCCCTTAGCCATATATTACAGCATCTCTCAAACAGAAATTAACCAGATACCTCTTGTTGTGTCTTTCGGCTTTTCCTGGTTAGGGGTCACCAAAGCGGAACTTCGGTCCGCTAATGAATGGCAGTAGATTTTTACATGCCGAGTTGCCAGCCCTGACCCACAACCTTCAACGAAGGTACGCCCATTCACGCATGTCTCCACATAGAATACGCTCTAGCTGAGAATTGAACAGGACAATGTCTCAGAAATTAAATTAATCTCTCCTTTATTTCTCTGTGTAGCATATCTCATTAAACCTTTTAATTTATTCTTCCATTAACTAGTACTATAATCGCTACCCTATTAATTATTTAATGTGCGCTTTTAGTCTATCACCTCTCCTAAAAAAAAAAAAAAAAAAAAAAAAAAAAAAAAAAAATTTTGTAAAAACTACAATTATGTATAATCCTAGAATTTGTCTAATATTTGATTATTTTTGTCTTAACTACTTTCTGTTCTGTTATTTGTAACTGCTGGAGGTTTTCTTGCCAGGCCTCCGCTGAAAATGGGTTTCTGACCCATTTGGACTTTCCCAGTCACCAAATATCAATAAATATATAAATAAATAAAGTGGAATGTTTTTCCTGCTTATATTTGATTATAACATCTCACTACTGGGCAACACAAAAATAATACTTCTCTATGCAGATAACATTATTCTAAATGACTCCCCATAAACAATAAACTGTGACGTTCCCAGCAAAATATGATGTAAGATTTCTCTTGTTTGCATTTTGATTTTGCTTCTCGCTATCAGGTATCATATAATAGTGAATGTCAAACAATTATGACCATGTTGCTGCATGTTGCTTCTCACTTAGAGTGTACCAAATAATATTTGTAAACATGTAAAATAAAGTGAAATATTCTTGTTAATTTTATTTGACTATAACATCTCACTATCAGCTATCATGGAAGAGTGCTTTTTAGTGAGGTAGAATTAATGCAGCTTTCAAGTACTAATCTGCATGACACAGAGCATTAGTTCGGTTATGCACAGGGCACCTTTTCTGAAGATGTGTTACATTAGCTTTGCTGTCACCTTATCACTCTCTTAATCTAACAATACTTCTACGCCACAACATGACTGTTATCACTGACAAATGCATGTTGTTTTACCACTAAGACACAACAAAGAAAAAAGGACCAACTAGAAGGTTAACCTTAACTGTAGAACAAATGGCAATAATGTCTACAAAGAAAATGCAGTGAAGGAAGCACTCGACCAACTCAGGAATACAATAAAACAAAGTTTAATAGCTTACAATGCTTTCAGATTACGTCCTTCCTCACTCTGTATCAAATGCTTAAAATCACCACTCCTTATACACACATCACAATTAATTAATTGGTATCACATGATACAGCTTCAACACAATTATCTAAAAGGTATATCGTCATTTTAAAAGACTCAGGTAATCTATGACAAATAAAAAAAATAAAAAGATAGAAAATAGTTCCCTACTAAGGATATATAAGCATATAAAAATATACATATATGTGTGTGTGTGTGTGTGTGTGTGTGTGTGTGTGTGTATATATATATATATATATATATATATATATATATATATAAATATATATATATATATAGGCGGAGGATTAGGAAACGTGAGATGGCAGAGCAGTGTCCCTCACACTCAAAGAATGTGAAAAGCAGAATGGACAAGTAATTATAAATCGTTCCACGCTTGTTCCATAAGATGATGACATTGAACTTTTATTCCATCCACCACAGACACACTGGTGGATGCTGTAGCAGACTTGAAAATGTTTGCTCACAATTTAAGTTTGAAACTTATTTTAAGGATTCAGTTTCACACATACCTCAGGTATGTAAATATAATCATACTTTTACACCTGTATATCCATCCATAAAGCGAGGAGAGTGTGTTGAGCAGATGGAAAGAGTACTTTGAGGGGTTGATGAATGAAGAGAATGAGAGGGAGAGAAGGTTGGATGATGTAGGGATAGTAAATCATGAAGTGCAGTGGATTAGCAAGGAGGAAGTAAGGATAGCTATGAAGAGGATGAAGAATGGAAAGGCTGTTGGTCCAGATGACATACCTGTGGAAGGATGGTGGTGTTTAGGTGAAATGGCAGTGGAGTTTTTAACCAGATTGTTTAATGAAATCTTGAAAAGTGAGAGGATGCCTGAGGAATGGAGAAGTGTTTTGGTACCGATTTTTAAGAAAAAGGGTGATGTGCAGAGCTGTAGTAACTACAGAGGGATACAATTGATCAGTCACAGCATGAAGTTATGGGAAAGAGTAGTGGAAACAAGGTTAAGAAGGGACGTGATGATTAGTGATCAGCAGTATGGTTTCATGCCAGGAAAGAGCACTACAGATGTAATCTTTGCTCTGAGAGTGTTGACGGAGAAGTACAGAGAATGTTGGAAGGAGTTGCATTGTGTTTTTGTAGACTTAGAGAAAGCATATGACAGGGTGCCTAGAGAGAAGTTGTGGTATTGTATGAGGAAGTCAGGAGTGTCAGAAAAGTATGTACGAGTGGTACGGGATATGTACAAGGGTAGTGTGACAGCGGTGAGGTCTGCGGTGGGAGTGACGGATGCGTTTAAGGTGGAGGTGGGGTTACATCAAGGATCAGCTCTGAGCCCTTTCTTATTTGCAATGGTGATGGACAGGTTGACAGACGAGATCAGACAGGAGTCCCCGTGGACTATGATGTTTTCAGATGACATTGTGATCTGTAGGGAGAGTAGGGAACAGGTGGAGGAGACCCTGGAGAGATGGAGATATGCCTAGAGAGAAGAGGAATGAAGGTCAGCAGGACTAAGACAGAATATATGTGTGTGAATGAGAGGGAGGATAGAGGAATGGTGAGGGTGCAAGGAGTAGAGGTGGCAAAGGTGGATGAGTTTAAATACTTGGGGTCAATAGTTCAGAGTAACGGTGAGTGTGGAAGAGAAGTGAAGAAGAGAGTACAGGCAGGATGGAGTGGGTGGAGAAGAGTGTCAGGAGTGATTTGTGACAGACGAGTACCTGTAAGAGTGAAAGGGAAGGTCTACAAGAGGGTAGTGAGACAAGCTATGTTATATGGGTTGGAGACAGTGGCATTGACAAAAAGGCAGGAGTTTGACCTGGATGTGGCAGAATTAAAGATGTTAAGATTTGCACTGGGTGTGACAAGGGTGGACAGGATTAGGAATAAGTATATTAGAGGGTCAGCCCAGGTTAGAAGGTTTGGAGACAAAGCCAGAGAGGCACGATTACGTTGGTTTGGACATGTGCTGAGGAGGGATGCTGAGTATATTGGGAAAAAGATGCTAAGGATGAAGCTACCAGGTAACAGGAAAAGGGGAAGGCCTAAGATAATGTTTGTGGATGTGGTGAGAGAGGACATGCAGGTGGTTGGTGTGACAGAGCAAGATGCAGAGGACAGGAAGAAATGGAAACAGGTGATCTGCTGTGGCGACCCCTAACGGGAACAGCCGAAAGAAGATGATGATGATTAAATACTTTTAGTAATTTATGTAAAAAAAGAGCTTTGTGACCTATATAGTAAGAAATAAATAATTAAATATTATAACTTAACAATTGGAGAACTCGAGCCTCTTAAAAAGCTTCAAAGCAACTATGAAATAATAATTAAGCAACCTGACAAGGGTGGAGCCGTTGTAGTTAGTGATTATAATGATTGCATGCTAGAACATTTGAATGATACAACAACTTTTAAAGAAATTAATGATGCTGAAGCAAAAAAAAAAAAAACATGTTAGCATGGTTACTATGTCTGTTTATGAATTATAAACCAATGATGACTATGAAGGCTGTCAGCCCAGCTAGCTAGAATTTTGTAAATAATTCAAGGTCATTTGTGAATAGTAATATGACTTCTATGTTTGTCCTACTAGTGTAAGAAAACTGTATGTTCTGTACTGAGCTTCAAGAATGTAACCACAGTGTACCCTGCTGGAAAAGAGCAGAAATGTGTATAAACTATATGCCTGTGCAAATGTATGATTTGATGGTAAAGGCTGGAACATACGGAGTTAATTTGCAAAACCTTAAAATAAGTTGAAATTGTTTACGATTCTGTTATCTCTGTTTCAGCTCAGAGCAGACACAATCTCTAGAGTTGTAGGTTTTCCTTTTGTCTTGATACAGAAATAATTACAGGTTTCAAAGGTAAAAGTGTGTAATTGTTTTATGACTTCCAGTTCACGGCAAGCTTCTGAGAGATAAGTATTCTTGACACAGATGTGCTAACTTTTAAGTTTCTGTTAGACTAGAAACTGAAGGCAGAGGTGTCAAAGAATGATGTAATCTGAGATAACCCAACAGAAATGTTTAACAGTAATTGATGAAGTATCTCAGAGAGTGAGTTTGTGCATTTTGCATCTTGTCTTGGATCTGAACACTTCCATCTTCAGCGCTTCTCATCTGTATTTGCTTTGCTCTGTAAGACTTAGATCATAGTATCTCTTTTAGAGATAGACAGGAAAATAATAAGCTCAGTTTAATTGTTTTCTGTATTTATGTGAGACTGTCTTGCAATGTTGTTTTAAAATATTTCCTGTGATTCTGAACTCTGTTGTCACTGTGTTGAGTTATTGGGTATTGTCTTGTGCTTTTATTATTTATTATTAAATGTATTTAAACCTTTTAATTGTGACTGGTTTGTTCTTAGAGTACTTGCATATGTATTTGCGGGGGTCTACCTGATTTAACCGAAAGCTTCAAACGCTGACAATAAGAACACCGACACCGGACGATCAACAACGGAGAAGACCGACAGTTGAAAATCCCGATGCTGAGAGCACCGACATGTTAAGGTTAGTGTGCGGTAGGGACGGATGTTAGGGGAGGATTAAGTGAGTTAGGGTTAGGGTGTGGGTAAGGTAAGTGTGCGATAGTGACAGACTTAAGGGTTAGGAGTGGATTAAGTGAGTTAGGGTTAGGGTGCAGGTAAGGTAAGTGTGTGATAGTGATGTACCTTAGGGTTTGGGTTAAGGTTAGTGCATAGATAGTTGTGTATGTAAGGTTTAGTGTAGGTTTGTAAGATGTTTGGAGTGCTTGTGTTGTGTGTGTGTGTGTGTGTTTTTCAGAAAAGGTATTTGTTTTGTTGATTGTTGGGATTGTGGTTTGTCGGGCATGTGAAGTGTCGTGTTTCTGAACGTTCGGTTTTGTGGTGTCGGTTATTTTGTTGTCGGTGTTTTTGCGTGTCGGCGTTATCAGGTAGACCCATTTGCGGATATTGTACAGGCCACTCAAATAGCCTTGCAAGTTTGGTCACACTTACTAGTTGGATAACAGTAACATTACACAGTAGAATTGGTCACCCTTTGGGAAGGGACTTATATTAGCTGATAAGTAAGGCTGGTTGGTAGCAGTGGTTAATACCTTATATTCTGGGCAGAAATATGCATAGCTAGTAAACCTGTGCCAGCCTTCCCCAGGAGTGTCTGTGTATTTGTATATAAATCAAATCTCAAAGTGTGTAGGTGTCAGCTACTTGGGCAGGGACACGAAGCACTGGTTGAACAGAGAGGGTGCTGGAGGTTTTGGCTTGACCACTCGGCTGAGATCCTAACCCTATAGCTGTGCCAGTGCAGAGTCTTATTGGGGATCTGGAGAGAGATGGAGAAACCAGCCCCAGACTGACTGTCATCTCTGTGTGTTCTTAAGGGAATTGTACTTTACTGTGTGTGTACTTGTCATCCTTCCAATGTGCACGTCCCTCACTGGTGCTAGTGGTGAGGACTGAGGCTCCTTGATTACTGGGCCAGTGCAGGGATGTCACAGTAACATCTCTATAGAAATGTTTAACATGTTCCATGTCCTATTAGGCCACTTGTCTACGGACTCCTTAAGGTACATAAAAATCTCAACAAACCACCAATGAGACCTATTGTGTCTGGGGGAGGGTGAATTACTGAGCCCTTTTCAATCTATTTGCGATATGTGTTTGGGGAAATGCTTTTTAATATTAGAAGCTACATGAAGGACACTGTGATTTCCTACACCATTTATATCAAAGGAATGAAAAAAAAACATGAATTAGAATACATATTTGTCATTAAAGACATTACATCATTATTTACGGTTCTTCCAAATAGTTTTGGTATAAACAGTGTATGGAGTTTTTTTAGGTAAGTACGGTTGAATGTCAGGAAGGAAATTTAAACTATTTTTGAATTACTAGACCTTGATTTTAAACAATTACATTTTTATGTAAAAAAAAAAAAAACGGTACAAACAATATCTTTAACAAGTATGTATATACATTTTAAACTATGTAATACCCCCATCCTCACATATTTGTACTGTAATTAGTTAATGCCTTTCTCATTATGTAGATGGCACTATTTCTTTTTTTATTATTACTTGATCTAGACTAATATCTTTGCATTTTTGCTCACTGTCTATATCACAAGCATTTATTGTAAATGTTCAATTTCTATAACCTTGCTTTAATCTGTGGAGCTTTTCTCCCCGGGCCTCCACTGAAAATGGACATTGATCCAGCTGGACTAGCCCGGTCAACAAATGTAAAATAAAAATAAAATAAAATAAATGTTTCAAGATGTTATATTCCATCAAATAGTGGGCAAGTCTATGGCTACTCTGATACCGAACACCTTTGCAAATACAGCAGTGAATAGCTGGGAAGAGCAATATATATATATATATATATATATATATATATATATATATATATATGGGTCTAGGTTATAACGTCGACAGATGGGAAGACTGACAGCGAAATCACCGACGCGAGAAGATCGACGGATGAAACACCGACACGGAGAACACTGAGATGGGGAAAGGATGTGTAAGTATGCGGTAGTGACGGACGTTAGGGTGCGAGTAAGGTAAGTGTGCGATGTTGGCGGTCTGTAGGGGTAGGGGTGGGTTAAGTGAGTTAGGGTTAGGGCGCGAGTTAGGTAAGGGTGCAGTAGTGACTGTTTTGGGTTAGGGGCGGGTTAAGTGAGTTAGGGTTAGGGCGCGAGTTAGGTAAGGGTGCAGTAGTGAATGTTTTGGGTTAGGGGCGGGTTAAGTGAGTTAGGGTTAGGCGAGTTAGGTAAGGTGCAGTAGTGACTTTGTTTGGGTTAGGGCGGGTTAAGTGAGTTAGGGTCAGGGGGCGGGTTAGGTTAGTGTGCGATAGTGACGGACCTTAGGGTTAGGGTTTCGGTTAGGGTAGTGGATAGTTGTGTATGTAAGGTTTAGTGTTTGTTTGTTAGGATTTAGGTGTGCTTGTGTTGTGTGTGTGGTTTTTGGTCAGGGAATTTGTTTTGTTTATTGGTTGTTGTGGTGATGTGTTGAGTGTGTGTGGTGTCGTGTTTGTGAGCTGTCGATGATGTGGTGTCGGTGATGTTGTTGTCGATGTTGTGTGCTGTCGGTGTTATAACCTAGAACCATATATATATATATATATATATATATATATATATACTGATCCAACACATATTATACAAAACATTTTATTCTACAAACTATTTGTAGATGATGTGTTTTTTGTATGGAAGGGCGCTGGGAAATATCTTGGTGAATTTATTAATTATATTAATAATAGCTCTGACTTCCCAACATTTACTATTACATCTTGAAAGGAATCATTTTTGGACATTAAGGTAGAGATGGTAGATGATCAGATTATTACATCTATACATAGAAAGGAAATTCAGACCAATAAGTATACTCATAGGGCTAGTATGCATGCTAACTGTATATTTAAGGGTGTAGTGAAACGTGAAATGTTATGTTCTAGTAGACTGAATAATGGTGATGATAAATATATGGAACAGGTGAATGATATGACCAATGAGTTTTATCCGAGGGGTTATGGTGTGAATCTACTTTGAACCTTGAAAGCAGAAGTCTTGGGTAATAGAAATGATGAGGCAAAACCATTTTTTTTCTAGTGGGAATTTAAATATGCAAAAAAATGCAAGAAATAGTGGACAAGATTGGTTGCATTATGTAACCACTTATAATAGAAGGACAAAGGATGTTAAAGATATTATTACAAATATTATTATTCTTACTACTAATTATTATTAGTAATTAGTAATTATTATTACTCTTATTGTCGATGCCAGAGATTAAAAATATTATAGGAG